>NW_028092868.1:11009008-11272660 GCF_014824575.4 Sturnira hondurensis
CTTCCGAATGCTCACTCCTCTCTCTGCCACTACTGGAAGACCGATCTCTTATGGTGTTTTCCAATCTGCGCCCTGCCGGACAGGGGTGGTGCCGGTGACCAGTTCTCTCCCAGAGCCGGTGCTGCCCACCCTCGGCTCTCGGAGACCGGGCGGCCGGCCCGGGCCCTGGCTTGGCCTGGCAGGGGGCCCCGCCACCGCCTCTGTGCTGCTCCCTCGTACCTTGTTGATTTGTGGTCGTCTCCTCTCCTCAACTTCTGGTCATTCAGTGTCCGCTACAGTCTCTGGAGTCCTGCTTTCTTATATGCTGAGTCCCAGTTTAGCATCTGCTGTGTTCTTCCGCAGATCAGCCAGGTCCTTCTCCGGCGCGTGGAGAGAAGTGAAATCCTTTGTCCTACTCCGCCGCCATCTTCCCTCTCTTCAGCGATTTTATTCTTTTTTATTGCTGAATAATACTCCATTATATATATATATATATGTATGTATCATTATATGCACATACGTCACATCTTCTTTACCCATTTCTCTATTGATGTACATCTAGATTGCTTTCATATCTCAGCTGTTACTAGTAATGCCACAGTGAACATAGGAGTAACATATATCTTTTCGATGAGTGTTATTTTCTTTAGATAAATGTCAAGAAGGGGAATTGCTGAATCATATGGCAAGTTTATTTTTAATTTTTTTAGGAATCTCCATACTGCTTCTCATAGCCATTGCACTAATTTACAACTCCACTAACAGAGTACAAGAGTTCCTTTTCCTCTGTACTCTGGCTAGGACTTGCCTGTATGTTGACTTATTGATGATAGCCATTCTAGCAAGCATGAGGTGATATCTCTTTGTGGTTTGAATTTACATTTCTTTTATGATTAATGCTGTTGAGAGCCTTTTCTTGTCTGTTCCCATCTGTATGTCCTCTTTAGAGAAATAGCTTTTTAAAGATTCTTTGCTCATTTATAAATTGGATTGTTTGTTTCTTTGGTGTTATTAACTTGTATGAGTTCTTGATGTATTTTAAATATTAGTCCTTTATCAGATATATCATTTGCAAATGTCTTCTTTCATTCAGTAGGCTGTATTTTCATTTTGTTAATGATTTCATTCTCTGTGAAAAAAAACTCTTTAGTTTGATATAGTCCCATTTCTTTATTTCCCTTGCTTGAAAAGATATATGCAAAAAGATGTTACTAAGAGTGATGTTAAAAGGTTTACTGCCTATAGTTTCTTCTACAAGTTTTATGGTTTCTAGCATGATAGTTAAGTCCTTAATCTATTTTATTTTTGTGTATGGTATAAGAAAATGGTAAATTTTTATACATGTATCTGTCCAATTTTGCCAACACCACTTATTAAAGAGACTCTCTTTACCCCATTGTATATCTTTGTCTCCTTTAGCTTAGATTAATTAGCCATGAAAGTGAGGATTTATTTATGGGCTCTCTATTCAATTCCATTCATTTTTGTGTTTGTTCATTGCCAGTCCTATACTGTTTTGATTATTATAGCTTTGTAGTATAGTTTGATATCAGGACCTGTGATACTTCTTACTTTGTTCCTTCTTGAGACTCTTTTGGCTTTTGGGGGTCTTTGGGCTGTCATATGAGTTTTAGGATTAGTTCTAATTCTTAGAAGAATGTATTTTAATAGAGATTGCACTAAATCTGTGTATTACTTCAGGTAGTAAGAACATTTTAACAATATTAATCTTTTCAATTCACGAGTATGGTATATTTTTTCATTTATTTGTATCATCAGCATCTTTCATCATGTCTCATAATTTTCAGAATAAAGGTATTTCATCTCATTGGTTAAATTTATCCCCATGTATTTTATTCCTTTTTATTTAACAAGGGTTGGGCTTCACTTTATTTTTTAAAAGCCTCAGAAGTTATCCTATTTAAAAGGGACATGGCTAAACAGGTAGGAAACAAATTCCCCATTGTGAGTGCTCCTGATGGCTTTTGCAAGGATCATGGAGATGTCAATCACCTGTATTTTGGAGCAATGATTCATCTTATCTTCCTGAGGTATGGTATTGGTGACCACTACTGCTTCAAAGCATGCATTGTTAATGTGAGAGATGGCCAGGCCAGAAAAGATTCCATGAATCAAGATAGCATAAACTGTGGTGGCTCCAGCTGAAAGAAGTTTGTCAGCTACATGGCAGATTGAGCCACAAATGTCAGCCATGTCATCCACTAGAATGGGCACCTGATCCTTCACGTCTCCCACCAGCACCATGTGGCCCACTTCACTGGCTTTCTTCTGTGCTTTGTGAATCAAGGCAAAGTCAACATCCAACCAGTTTGCAATAGAGGTAACTCTCTTAGCTCCCCCAAGCATCAGCTGAGACAATAATGCAGTTCTTACTCAGATATGTTTTTTATCCACTTCAAGACAGCTGGCTCTGCATACAAATTGTCCACGGGGATATCAAAAAAGTCCTGAATTTGAAAAGCGTGAAGGTCCATGGTGATAATATGATCCTGCACCTGCTTTAGAGAGCATATTTGCAACAAGCTTGGCTGAGATTGGAGCCTGGCTCTTATCCCTCTTATCCTGCCAGGCATAAGTAAAGCACTGGATGACTGCAGTAACCCAGCTGGCTGAAGCAATCTTACAGACATTAATCATGACCAAAAGCTCCATTAGATTATTGTTAATATTGCAACAGCCACTCTGAACAATGTAGACATCCTGTCCACGTACACTTTCGGCAATTTCAATGCATGTCTCCTGGTTGCTGAATTTCTTAGTCGCCACCTTGCCTAGCTCCAGGCCCAGGCAATCAGCAATTTTCTGGGACAAGTCCTGATGGGAGCTGCCGCTCAAGATTTTGATATTTGGCATTTTGGCCAACTACCCTAGGCACTCTTTGTTCAGCAATAACTGCTGCTACCGAGACCCCAGCCAAAGTCAGCCCAGAAGCTCAGTACCAATCGCTGCACTTAGCTACTCTGCCATCTTACATTCCCAACCGGCACATGCCTCCTATTTTATTCTTTTTGATGTAGTTGTAAAGGGTCTGTTTTTTTTAATCTCTTCTTATGATCATCTGTTATAGAAACAAACCAGATTTCTGTGTGTTGACTTCATGTCCTTCAACTGCATTGACATCATTTATTAGTTCTAATAGTTTTTTGGTCGTGCTTTTAGAGTTTTCTAATATAATACTTGTCATGTGCCAATAGCAAAAGTTTTAGTTCTTTCTTTGCCACTATATGTCTTTTATTTCTCTGATGTTTCTCATTGCTGTGGCTAGAACTTCCAATACTATGTTGAATAGAACTTTTTAATAAAAATATTACAGATACATTTAGGAGAAGATATGTTTACAATGTCTTTGACTTGAATAGTCTGGACATTTCCAATAATCTCTATGTCTTGCCGATCCTCCAGGCTTCCTTATATTATGTATTTGTTGATTGCATCAATTCCATTTATCCTCTCCTCTAGTCAAGACCACTGTTTCTATACATGTTGGTTCTTCACATTCTATCCTTCATATATAAAATATTAAACCTACCACAAGCATCTCAAATCTTGATGACCATTTCATCATGGTATCCTTTTTCCCTAGGATGTCTGCAGAAGCCCACAGACTTACGCGTGAGATTGCAGTCAAACTCTTCAGGAAACATAAAGTTGAGATTTCACATGCAATAACAGCAACATTTCCTTTCCTTGAGAATCTTCATGACTGTGGATTGATCACCGATGAAAAGTTCAAAGTAAGTGAGGTTTATTATGTCACAATCTGGTAAAGCAGCCCCAAATTAGATATGTTTTGATTTAGAATCAAATGTCTGGGCTCTGCTAGGAAAGTGAGGGGTCCTCTCTGAGGCGGAACCTTCCTTAAGTACTGCTCTAAGTGTTCCTGTAATGTAAAAAGGGAGAAGAGAAGCAGGTGTCATTGGAGACAGTCCTTCTGAATGGGGGAGCAGTGATCCGTGGTCCCCCTAAAGTTGCAGTGAATAACACTGAAGATATGCTGGATTTGAAGCCTGTGGGCTCCACAGATATACAATATAATATCTTGTAGGAGTTATATATACAATCTAGCATAAACGAGTAATTCAAACTAATTTTATTGAATGGATGAATAACTTTAATGAATTGATTTAATAGGCCAATTTACACAGCATTTCATTTCAATGAACATCAATTTAAATACTTAGATTGGAGAACATTAAAATCCACAGGGAATTAATGTCTTGTCGGCACAAATTTGAAAGTAGGTGCTTGTTATTCTCTCTTCAACAGTTTTAAGTTTTCTTTTGGTATTGCAGGAATCTTGGAATGTAGGTTAATTTTAGCAAAAGATGTAGGGGGAGATATAGAGATACAAGTCTTCTGTCTCCCTATGAATAGGCTTAATTCATGGCAAAGTTCACAGGAAAGGGAAAATTACCACCTGGCTTCCCTGATTGCTTGCAGGCCAATTCATTCCTACACAAGGGACAGGGCTGTCTAGTCAATGGGACATCAGCCTATCACCTGCTAAGTTGATTGTTAAAAGATTTGGCCAGGTTCTGAAAGGGCTACACATTATTTAACTTTGAACCCATTTTTGGTCTTCAAAATTGTTCTTCCTTCCATGTAATGTAAATGAGAGTGAGGAGATGAGATTCATAAATGGGTATTTCTAGGAGGAAAAGTTTACTTATTTTACTTAGTAGCCATATCAAACATAGAGAAATTCTAAAACTGAACATGAGAAAATATCTATGTAGGGAAAATGCAACACATTAAAAATAAAATCACTTCCAAGGCTCTTTTGTAACTTGGAATTCTTTATTTGTATTTTCCCCATTCTTCCCCATGTTTTTTAAGGAGTCTAAAAAATCTTGCGAAAACCTGACACCTGTCCTTAAAGTGGTGTATGATGTTCTCAGTGAAGTGGAAGAGGAAAATTACATGCCACTTCTGGAAATCTTGTTCAGCAAGGTCATCATGAAGAACTACCCAGATTTGAATGACATTCGCAAAGGCTTCAATGATGGTAATTAGGTTTATAGTCTACCTTTCAATGTCCAATTTACTTTTGGCAAATATATACTGAGCATCTACCATGTGCCACACATGATGCTGGTCAGTGACAATATAGCATTTAAGAAAACAGACATGCCATGAGACTTCTCAGAATTTGTGGTCCAATGAGTCCAGCAAAACATACACTTGAAGGTCTGCTTAACTAGGCATTGATTTAAACTCTCAGAGCCATCAGTTTCCCAGTTGCATCAGATTCACTTGGAAGAACAAATGACAAGAACCACTGCACCTGAGTAAGGCACCGTCAGTTGCTGCTCATTTTGCATGTGTCACACAGCCATCCATCAAGTTGACCACTACCCATCTTGAATGACAGCTTAGTTGTGGGTGCAGGATCCACCTGGCTTTGCAGCACCATGACCAGGGGACCCAATGTGTCATGTAACAACTCTATAGTCATTACTTTCAGGGACTCCATGAGGGACAACTGAGTTACAAGAGTCACCACATTGAAGGAAGACCTGCTATAGCTTATAGTTTACATGGAGTCCTTCTGAGTCCAGTCATGGATCAAAACTCAGCATTGATCTGGTAATACAGAAAAGAGAGACAACCTTCATCAGGTGTCTGGAGTAATGACCAAGAAAATTAACCCAGGTCAAATTTGTCCTTAAGCAAGGATAATGGTTGTATTAGTTCTTTCTTCACTCAGGGAGAGACAAACCTTAATCAAAGAATCTCAAAGTCAATTGCTCTACCAGAAACTATGTTTGATACTTCACCAAATGATTGATTCACCACTGTTTTCCTGAGACTCACAATTTACAATTTTTCATTGTAGTCTGAATTTGTGGTTGAAACTGTACCTCCAATAATTTTTGCGCGGTTGTCCCTGGTTATATTTAGTTCCAAGACAATACTTTCGGTTTTGTATTGCTGGAAAAATATTGCCACTGTCTGGTATCAACCAGGATCTCCAAATACCAATGGAGAATCCATAGGAGAAAGAATTATATGAACTGAGGAGAGTAGATGATCTGGGATATGGTAGAGAGTGTGAAAGTATCCCTAGTATCTGTAAAACAAGGAGAAATTAGATTTCTCTCAATTGGAAAGTGAGAAGCAGATTGTGGGAGTCGATTCAAAAGGGATAAATTTGAAAAAGATTTTGGAAGGTTAGACATTTGAGCTATGGAATTTTCAGTTTACTTGTTGCACGTTAAAGAGATACTATAGCCTTACAAGTTTATAAGTGCAGGCTTATTGCTCCAGAAGACTGACTTGCCATCAGAGCTGGGAAGAATGGACCCACATCTTTCCTAGACTCCTCTTGCCTCGATGTCCTACAGATACCAACCTTGAATTTCTTGGTTTGTTTCCTGCCTGTTATTTTTCTGGGTCACCTACATGCAGGGGCCCTTGGCTGGTAAACTAGGCATTGCTTTTTGGAAGCCTCCTGGGCCATGGTCCAGGCCTCTTGGGACATCTTCCAGTGCCACAATATTCACTACCTGCTGGTATTTTCAGAGAGTGTCCTTCCTTTGTCCAGGGATCTGGGTCCCTTGGAGGTCTTTCTAGTTCTTCCTGTGTCCTCTGCTGTGTCTTTGGGAAGTGCTTGTCTTCTTGACCCAATAAACTCCACCCTTATCTTGACCAGCCATTTATTTAAAAGCTCTTGTGCTTTCTCTATTATACACATAGATTTCTACAGGATCTTGGTTCTTCTCCCAAGGATATTCCTGTTTTTTTTTCTTCCAATTTGAGCACATCAGAAAAATACATTTCATTTCTATTACTTATTTGATACATGCTTTTCCAGACATCTGTAATTTTTTTTACATAAGTGATGTTTCCATGACTCCTTTATCCTCACATTCAAGTGGCTTCTTTCTATGTGAGACATATAAGGGCTCCCTTGTTGGAGGAGTCTCTTTTCTGTCCCAGGGATGATGCTGAACTGGACTGTGAGGACTGGAACTCACTGAGTTCTGAGTGACCAGAAGACTGAAACTTTCTAAACATGCACACTTGAAATGATGTCCTGGGCTATGATAGGGATTTCTAATATCTTCTCTCTCTCTTCAGTGATCCGAAAGGAAATTCGTTACCAAGCAAATTATGGAGAAAAGAATGCAAAAACCCATAATACCCAGCCGAGCCTTGAACAAGGTGATTGTGACCAAACAGAAGCTGATTCTCTTCTGTTAAGAGTAAAAGAAAAAGGGAAGTGAGTGGACCCTGAGTCCTGAGTGGATTTTGAGAATCAGCGAGGAACTGCTGAGGATCCAGGAGAAGGCAGGGAGGGGTTCTTGTGTGATAATCTGACCAGGGATGGATCTGGGTTAGCTGTGACAAGAGATCTTTGACCCAATAACCAATAAAATGAAACAGGAACTCAGAGTATGAGTAAACTAGAGTTAAAGACCATACTGACCTGGAAGCAATTGTGATTTAGAAAGACCCATACAGGAGAAGATCAGTTCGAAGCTGAGTAGGGCTAAGAATTATGGGCCCAAGGTCAAAGAGCAGACCCTTAATGATGGCACAATAAGGAACTGATTAACTGTTAGGGACATTCTTCAAGAGCAAAAACATTGAAAGAGACGGGCAATTATAGAGAGAGAGAAAAGAGGAAATCATAAGATGCGAGGGAGGGGATGGGGGTATTTTGAGAGAAAGAAAGAAGAGAAAAGAAAGACAGGAGGAAGGGGTAAAGGATTAAACACATATTATTAAGAGCTCACTCATTGAACATTTTTCTCTGGAAGTTGTGGACTTAGTGCTCATGGATGCCCTTGGTGAGTGGTGTCACTAACTGATCATTTGCAGAAAAGAAGATTGAAATCTAGAGAGACCATGTATGTAGTTGGCTTAGGGTCAAATGAGCAAGATGAACCCAGGCCTTCTGAACCCAGAGCTCATGCTCTAAACCCTGTACATGCCAGGGAATCTCATGGAAAGAACAGACACTTGAGACAAACATAGGAAAATACATGCCAAAAGAAAGATACAGAAAGAATACCAAGAGCTGGAGGAAGTGAAGGAAAATCAGTTGCTGAACTCTGATGAAAAGGCTCACAAAGCAGAGTGAACAGACCTGCAGAACGAGAGTGTGTGTGAAGGTGGGGTGGGGAGTCTGGTAAAACCACCAGTCTGGGGTGGTACTGGGGACTAAAACAGGTTCCTTGTGGCTGTGGCTGACAAGACAAGCCATCACTAGTTACCAAGTGGCTCATTGATGACATAGTGAGATGATCTGACTGAGGCCAGAGTGCAACTTTGGGTTGATTCCTGGTTGTCAAGATTCCTACATTGTAAAGATTAACATGGAACTGGAGGAGAATTGCACAGCCCACACTTCAATTCTGAAATAAAGTTCTAATTTCTTCTTTCAGGAACTGGTGAAAACTTATATCCAAGCCCGTCGTGGCTCTTCCTGGATCAGCCCAATTACACAGGTCTGTTCCTTCTGGCTGTTTTGTGACCCTTTGCTGTTCTTGTTCCTTTCTGCAATGGGCTGTGGTGGGAGGGCTGCTTCTCTTTAGTATGGAGTGCCCAGCATTGTCCATCTTGGCATGTGCTATGTCTCCAAAGATTTACAAAACAGAGTCTTCATACACTGAGTTGCCTGGGAGGGTTGGTCCTCTCATTCTCACATGTGCTTGTTGCCAAGTGTTGACAGGTCTGGGACTTATTGTCCATGTGCCTGGCTTCATGGCCTCTGCGTCTGTCTTGCTTTAATAGGCTGTGGCCTCAGCTATTTGACGTTATGTCCAGTGGTGACCAGCATTGCAGGAGAGAGGTCAGCAGTGATGACTGTGTTCCTTGGGGAAAGAGTCCCTCATTTGTTGAATCCTTCACACAGCACCATGTACCTCCTACACAAACCCTCTCCCATCATCCCCAGCACAGTGGGCCAGATGCTGGTAAAAAATACTAGAGGGGTCTCTGAACAAACATTTGATACTTTATCAACCAATAACCACTGCTTATAACTCTGAACATTTCCTCAGTCTATAACACACTTACTAAAGTTGTTAAAATATTTAAAATATGATACATTTAAGACATGAATCCTGAAAAGTTAATTTTCTGGTCAGTCACCCTATCACTTATAGTAATACAGACAATATTTTATTTAATCTTCTCAAACACTTAAAACGATAGTATGTCATCTGGGTTTTTCAGAGAACAAAGAATCAGCTTGGAGACTTGGGCTAACTGTGCAAGTCAGCCACTGAATTCTGCTATGGAACAGTGTCATAGCAGGAGGACTGGTGACCCACAGCTGGATTCCGATTCTGCTCTGAGACCTTGGGGAAGTGACTTCCCCTCTTTGTCCCTCAGTGTCTTCATTCATAAAATAGAGAAGATAATAGTATCTCCCTCACAATGTGATGGATAATGGATTTTAAACATTATGTCATAACACATTCACAGTCATACCTGGTACTTCATCAGTGTTACACACATTTTAAATATTACTATGTTTAAAGGTAATTATCATTTGTATCTGGGCCAGAGTCTAAGCTATTAACCACTGCAGTTAACTGAAATTTTCCCCTCTCACTGATGTCCCTGGTGAATTTAATTATCCCTCAGGCTGTGGAGCAGTGATTAAAGCCATACCAACTTCAGGCCCAGGAAAATAAATTGAGGGACACAGGTCCTTCACCTTATTCACACTAGTGTATAATAAATTTCATGTCTTTATTCACTGACTCTACTTTCCAAATGAGTGACATGGAGGAGATCCTGGGAACTTCTTGCACCATGGAAGGCATAATCTGTGTCTTCTGTGGGATGTGATATTTAATATAGAATGTTCTTAAGTATCACATTTTTATAAAAGAAAAGTACCTTACAGAGTGATTCCTCATTATATTTTTAATGATATTTTTAAAATTCAGGACGTGAATGGGAAGCCCAAGCAAAGACTGAATATAACCAGGCACCTGATATAATAGATAAGGCTGACCGAAAGCGTGTGTGATGTGAATCTTGGTACAGACAAGGGTCTGGGACACATCACAGGGTTCATGGAGGCAGTCCTACTGGCGTTGGTTGCAAATAGGAAGGGGGAGGGAATGAGTAGTTCACAAATATCTAAAACAGAACAGGTAAATTTACATATTGAGATCAGAGAGTATATTTCTGTATTCAGAGAGAGGAAGGTATTAGGGTAAGAGTTAAAGAAAAGGAAAATAACTCAGAGATCCAAGATATTCATGAAAGGGGATTGAAAAAAAAAGCTAAATGTGAAGACAAGGAGAAAATTTCACCTTCCCCAGAAACAGGCACAGCTAGCAAAATTTGGCTGAACCAAGAGAAAAGTGAAGAAAGAGACTTTGCCTGGGGTGGTGGGTGCACAATGCAGTGTGCAGGTGATGTTTTATTCAGTTGCACACTTGAAACTTGTATAGTTTTGTGAAACATCAGCCCAATAAATCCATTTTAAAATAATAAATAATATTAAAATGTATATAGTTTGATCCCATTTTTAAAATTAGACTTTATGTATACTTCTTTCTGACCTATCTTTCTAGCTCAATCGATATTCAGATATGTTGGAATGATAAAAAATGAAAGAGGTAGAATGAGGTAGGAGGTAATAGAAGGAGAGTGAAGGAGAGAAGAATGAGGGAGGGGACAAGAGGTAGAGTGAGGGTGGAGGTGGAAGCAGAGTGACTGTGGGGTTGAGAAGAGCTGCAGGATGGGCACAGCTGCCCTCTCATAACCTTCTGTGTAGGACTTGGAGCAACTTGCAGGTCACACACCTTAGGGCACAGACCCCAGGAATCTCAGTTGCTTCTAGGTCTTCCTAGTGCTGTCTTTAAGGGGGTTTTCTGTCAGTGGGCTCCTTGGTGCCACCCTGAAACACTAAAAGGTTTGCTCCTCTGTGTAGTGATCAGCAGTGAGGTCTCCAGAAGATTTAATGATGAAGACATGCTTGCTCTCCCCCAAGCCTCCACCTCAGCACTGCCAAGGGAACCTGGTAAGGTGGTTGGGGCTCAAGGCTTGGGCTGCAGGAGTCTGAAATTAATTTTGCTACCGAATTAATACCTGTTGACATACTGATGGCAATATAAGGGGTAAGAAGTAGAAGAGAGACAAGAGTAGGAAGGTAAGGCTCAAACAGAGCAGAGGGACCCCTTGCTGGTGACTGGTCTTTGCTCTCGGGACAGGGAAAGGACCACTAACCTACCAAGCAGGTGACTTAGAGAGCAGACCAGGTGGCCTCTGTACAGGTTATGATACACTTGGGTTTTCAAGGAAGAGGTTTCCAAGTTTTATCAGGGAATTTCCTGCTGAATTGGTTCCTTGGTCACACACTGAGACACCTGAAGAATCCTGTCTTTGTGCAATGATCGATAACCTTGACTCCTTAGAATCAAGTAAAGGAGAAGAGACCCAAGAAGCCACCTGTTTACTGCACCAGACGGGAATACTGAGATTGTATTTCTGGACAACAAAAATCCAGAGTCTAAATTCAGAGCTCTGTATCCCTGATGAACCTTACTCTGACAATCTTTGTGTACATTGATTTGATTACTTCTAGGGCATTTTGAGCATCTAACTTCTTTGACTTTATTGGAAAATAGGAGTGAGCAAGGGACATTATAAACTGTGATTTAATTAGATGAGCCCAATCAATTGATACATTAAAAATGTAGCAATAATACACTACACTAGTAAATGAGTCTTACTGCACATTGTCATATTTATTAATGCTAAACAGTTGAAATAATATACTTAGTCTCTACAAACATGTTTCATATTCTGTAGAGCAGAGTGAGCACAGAATTTCTGTATTTGTTGACTATATGTCTCTAGTACTAAACTTAAAATATCTTCAAAGATGGGCCTGCGACTCAGACGATCGCGATTCGATTCTCAGTCCGGGCACATGCCTGGGTTGCAGGCCGGTTCCCTGCAGGCCAACTCCCAGCAGGGGACGCGTGAAAGGCAACCATACATTGATGTTTCTCTCCCTCTCTCCTTCCCTTCCCCTCTAAAGATAAATAAATAAAATCTTAAAAAAATATCTTCAAAGAATAAGTTGTGCTGATATTTAATTATTAATGGAAAAATTAACTCAGACCAACACTCTCAAATCCAAATGATACTGAAACTATTGGCTTACATTTTGATTTTTCACAGGGCTTTTGTAAATAAAGGTTCATTTTGTTTTCACAAAAACCTTAGCAGGGTGGTAGGGTACCTAGGTTATCCCATCATTATTGATGAGGACACTGGAGATAGTAATATTTGAAGGTCATTTACAAATTCACATATAGAAGTACAGGGGAGAGAGCTGGGCAGGATCCCAGCATTATGACCCTGGACATCAGAACTATGCTGAGTTGCAGGAAAGAGGAAAATTCTCATCTCAACATTGAGATGATCACAAACCCTATCGCTGTGTGAGTTGTAGAATTTGTAAGACTGATGCAAACAAATAACTGTTTTCTTCCTTTTACTTGATAGAGTCTATGGACTTAAGAAAGCTACCTACACCTGGAAACATACATTACAAAAGAGGTAAGAGCAAATAAGAACTTTTCATGGTTACAGATGAACAGTGTTTTCTACAAAAGATCCCCCTAATTCTTTACTGTATCCTTTATAGTAAAATCCAAATTTGCTTTAATTTAAGATAGTTCACATTTTAACTTTTGTGTTAATTAGGCTAATGCCTGTGCCAAATAAACCCAAAGAGGTCAATGAGTTGAACACAAAAGAATTTAGAAGGGGAGGGGCAGGGCTCCATTTTACAAAGTCATTTTGGGAAGTTGCCAAATGACGGATCTGCCTTCTTTAATAGAAGAGTAAAGATTTGTAAAACCACCTTGGGAAAGAAGCAGAGCTAATAATTAACACAGTTACAGACACAAACACAAATCCATAAAGCTACATGTAAAGGAAGGAAGAAAATGCAGTGCAGAATGCAATGGGTCAAGAGAATGCAGAAGAGCCCAATGAGAGAGAAATATCTCCACCCCAGGCTCAGGGGACAGTGATGACAAAGTGCTGACCTACAGGTCACGTGAATACAAAAGGCAGATCATGGGGGGTTGTGGGAGGGACAAGCTACCCTGTGTTTTCAGAGCTCCCCAACTTTTTCCACTGAGTTCCTTGTCACACACTGAGATCTTCAAGAAACATTTGCTCCTTCTGCAGTGAGAAGTCCTGACGAGTCTTTGGGGTTCAATGCAAAGGAGAAGCTCCCAGAAGCTGGGAGCTCTGCAGTGAGAAGTGGTGCTGACCAGGAGGGTAAGGACCACCATCGCTGGCCTCCAGGACACCAGGAGCCTGAGGTCAGGGCTCCTGTTCCTCTGAGAATACCTCACATGTGGGAACCCAGTTCTGCCTTGCTCTCATGTGGTAACTGTGAAGACTACAAAGAACAAAATTAACTAACAAACAAAATAGAAACAGACTCAGAGATACAGAGAAAAAAATGACAGGTGTCAGATGGGAAGGGGTGAGGGGGCTGGGTGAAAAAAAGGTTTAAGCAGAAAAAAAAAGAAGAAAGAAAAGAAAAAACCCATAGACAAATAAAATGGTATCGTGATCACTAGATGAAAGTAGGGTGGGGAGATGTAGAGGAGAGTAGAGGAGAGTAAAGGAGGGTAAATGGTGATGGGAGGAGACTTGGCTTGGGATGGTGAATGCACAACACAGTGTACAGATGATGCGTTATAGAACCATACACCTGAAACTTAAATAATTTTATTAACCAATGTCACCCCAATCAATCCAATAAATACAAAAGTAAATAAAACTGCAAAGAAAGAAATCACTTAAATTCAGGCTTAACAAGATGGCTCTGGCAGGGCAGCAGTGTGCCCTTACTTACTTCATGCTCAGAGACATGCCATCCCCCTAGTACTGGATCACCTAGTGATGTTCACATACTCAGCACCTGTTCTGTACAGATCAGAGAAGCTGGAGTGTCAGCTTTTGCTCAATTGTGTCACAGACCTGTTCATAATTCAATAGAGTCTAATTATTTTTTAGTTATGGACACAAAAACAAGTTTTTGGTTATGACTATCAAATTCCATTTATAGCTTTTGACAGATGACCGTCAACATGACATTGGCCAATACAGAGATATTTGAACATGGTTTTGCAAAAATATATATATACATATACACCTAGTTATATTTAAAAAAACCTAAAAGTTAGGCCAGATAACTGGTGGGTAGCCATCAGTTTGCTATCTGTATCTATGAGTTTTTAAGGGTTTTTATACATTACATGTAAATTTACCATAAGAGGCAAAAATAACAGCCTGGACTCCTAGGAAACATCCAAAATCCCTTATTCAAAACCTCTGAAACCACATTCAAATAATGTTTTATTTTTTTTTTAAATTTACATGTATTTTATTGATTATGCTATTACAGTTCTCCCATTTTTCCCCTTCATTCCCCTCCACCCTGCACACCCCCTCCCACCCATATCCCCCCCTTTAGTTCATGTTCATGTGTCTTAAGTTCTTTAGAGTTTACATTTCCCATATTATTCTTGCCCTCTCCCTGTCTATTTTCTACCTACCATCTATGCTACTTATTCTCTGTACCTTTTCCCCCCTTCTCCTCCTCCCACTCCCCTGTTGCTAACTCTCCATGTGTTCTTCATTTCTATGGTTCAACTCCTGATCTAGCTGTCTGCTTTGTTTTTATTTTAGGTATGGTTGTTAATAATTGTGAGTTTGCTGTCATTTTACTGTACATGTTTTTTATCTTCTTTTTCTTAGATAAGTTCCTTGAACATTTCATAAAATAAGGGCTTGGTGATGATGAACTCCTTTAACTTGACTTTGTCTGAGAAGCACTTTATCTGTCCTTCCATTCTAAATGAAAGTTTTGCTGGACAGGCTAATCTTGGAGGTAGGTTCTTGCCTTTCATGAGTTGGAATACTTCTTTCCAGCCTCTTCTTGCCCGTAAGGTCTCTTTTGAGAAATCCACTGACAGTCTGATGGGAACTCCTTTGTAGGTGACTGTCCCCTTATCTCTTGCTGCTTCTAGAATTCTCTCGTTCATTTTAATCTTGGCTAATGTAATGATGATGTGCCTTGGTGTGTTCCTCCTTGGGTCCAACTTCTTTGGGACCTTCTGAACTTCCTGGATTTCCTGGAAGTCTATTTCCTTTGCCAGACTGGGGAAGTTCTCCTTTATTATTTGTTCAAATAAGTTTTCCATTTGTTGCTCTTCCTCTTCCCCTTCTGGTACCCCTATAATTCGGATGTTGTAACTTTAAAGATGTCCTGGAGGTTCTTAAGCCTCTGTTCATTTTTTTGATTTCTTGTTTCTTCATTCTTTTCTGTTTGTTCCTTTCTTCCTTCTGGTCCACTCCCTTGATTTGAGTCCCAGTTTTCTTTCCATCACTCTTGGTTCTCTGTTCATTTTTATTCATTTCACTTAGTGTAGCCTTCATTTTTTCATCTAATTTGTGATCAAATGCAAGAAATTCTGTGAGCATCCTGATCACCAGTGCTTTGAACTGTGCCTCCAATAGGTTGGCTATCTCTTGGTCGCTTAGTTGTATTATTTCTGGAGCTTTGATCTTTTCTTCTGTTGGGACATTTTTTTTGTCTTGTCACACCTGTTACATAGTGAAGGGTGGAGCCTTAGGTGTTCACCAAGGCAGGGCAACCCAGGTTGCTGGGTTGTGATGTTGCATGTGGGGGCGGGGAACAGTGGTACTTATTTGGCTCTCTGTCAGACCTCGGTCCCTTCCGCTGCTTCCCCCAAGCAAACTGGGCCCTTCTGGTGCTGGTTCCCAGGTGGGTGGGCTTGTGTATGTTCTAGGACCCTGTGGGTCTCACAAAGAACTCTCCTGTGAGGCTGGGAGTCTCTCCCTGCGCATCAACTCTCACAAGTGTTTTCCATTGGTGTTTCGAGGCTTTATTTCCTGGCTCTGGGACCCTGGGTTTCAAGGTCTGTCTCCCTCCCCAGTTATCTGCATGCGAACATGGAACCACCCAGTCAGCCAGCCACCTTCACACTCGCTCCCTCGCTGGGTCCGCCTCTTGCCACCCCACACCCAGGGTCTTCCTACTGCTGCCTGGGTGCCTAGGTTCTGCCAACTGCCATCTTGTGCCCCCAGGGTGCCTTGTGCGCCTATGGCACCGCTTCTTGTGCTGCGACCCCTCTCTGCTAGGCTGTCCGACTCTGCCCTGCCTACCAGTCTAGACGAAAGTGTCTATTTCAGCTCCTTTGCTGTCTGACTTCCATACAGTTCAATCTTCTGTCAGTTCTGGTTGTTATTTTGTTTCTAAATTTTCGTTGTCCTTATTTTGGTTGTGCGCGGAGGTTGTGTCTACCTATGCCTCCATCTTGGCCAGAAGTATTATTTTATTGTTTTAGAAAGATGCTGTGGTTTATGTCCTGTGTGTTACAAAAGACCCCAACAAGTTCCAGGGCAGAATCTCATTCTCGAATACATTAATGTTTTTGTAAAATATGTGAATTCACACCAGGTGTGATCCACAAAAATTTTACATGGATTCATGTCAGCTAAGTGCAAATTCACTTCCAAGTTAGTTAGCTGAAAACCTATGAAAATAATGTTTGTTTTCAAAACTTTTAAGGTTCTGCATAAGAGCTAAAGGACTGTGGGTCTTTGCTTTGTTTTATAATGATCTCTTTCCTTCAGGTGAGAAGAGAAAGAAATAATCATCACCATGTATTTATGTTCTAAATCCCTCAACAGTGTGAGGAGTTATACGCTTTACAGATTGTTCGGTTATAGATTATTGGCTGCATTTTCCTTTGCTTCTACATCCTGAGGACATTGAGAACAATTAATGTAGTTGCTCTCCCCTTAGGGGACCCAGCTGACATCTCACAAAAATTCTAAGACCCGGACAGGATGGAAAACCTGTTACTATTCCTGCATCAACTGTAGTACAGAGGTATTTAAGGTGTTTTTAAAGTTCTGGACTCCTACTTCTCAAATAATTAGGTTTTTAGTTTCCTTTAGAAGAAAGGGAGAAACAAGAAATCAAATATCCTATAAACTCAAGCACCCTGCAGCATTTACTAATTATCCTAAATATGTAACTTTTACTTATTCATTTCTGTTTTCTCACTACCACTTGTTATTTTTTAGGTCCTGTGGATCTTGGAAAATCCCTTACTTCACAAAAAGCCAAGAAAAAAAGATGTAAGAATGAATAAGGTTTTACTTGGTTTTAATGTGACAAAATGAGTATTAAATACCAGAGTTTCATCATTATTATTATTTATAACATTGTAGTAGGTGGAACCAAGTCTCCTCACTGATGTCCATGCTGTAATCCCTGGAACCTGTGATTTGTTATCTCACGTGATAAATGAACTCTACAGATCTGATTAAACCAGGGACCTTGAGATGGGGGAGATTATCCTGGATCACCTGGATGGCCCCAATACACTCCCAGAGGCCTTAAAAAGTGGAGAGCCTCTCTTGGCTGTGGAGGGAGGAAGAGGTGACCCTGGAGGAACAGTGAGAGAGGTGCCATATCGCTGGCTCTGCAAATGGAGAAAGGACTAGAGAATGTGGGGGACCTTAAGAAACACAAAAAATAAAGGAAGCAGATTGTCCCCTACAGCCTCCAGAAAGGAATGAGAGTCTGCAAAAACTTGATTTTAGCACCCTGAAGCAGTGCTAGAATTCTAACTGAAATTGATTAGATGACAAATACACATGGCTTTAAGCCATTATTTGTAATAAATAGGGCAACGGATGGAAATAATAGAGTCTTTGGTTCTTGTAAGTGCCTTATGGCTATAAGACATCCCTGAAAATGTGGCAGTGCCTTTGGGCGGTGGCCAGAGCCACTGGAGTATTTTAAGGAGGATGATAGAAAAAGCCTAGATTGCCTTGAGCTGCTTGTGAGTAGGAATGTGGATGCTGAAAACCTATAGAGGACTCAGGAGGCAGGAAGATTATGGGAGAGAAAACCTGTGTTGTCTCAGAGAATACATAAATCATCTGAATGGCACAGATGTGTAAAGCTACGTGTAAAGGAAGAAAGAGAATGCAGTGAAGAATGTGGAGAGCCAAGAGAATGCAGAGGAGCCTACTGAGAGTGAAATATCTTTGCCAGGGCAGCAGCTGTATGTGTCACCGTCACTTAAGAATCAGGGGTCTGGCTACATAGGGAGCTAAGGCCGTTGTACTGATGCCTGGTGTCTCTGCTAAAGAGTTCCGATTGTGGGGCGTTTGAGAGTTGAAATCAAGGTAGACATTCTGTGGTTGTGTAACAAAAATACCACTGAAAGACTCTGAAACTCTGGAGATCTGTGGAATAAAGTTTTCTAAGTACCTCTATGACTTTATAGAAACGACCTCGACATGGGAGAAAGTTATACATGTCCAATTATGAAATGAGACAGAATGAAAAATTCTTCTCTTTCAGGCTCAAAAAAGCTTGCAGAATTTGTGGATTTTCACTCTGAAATACTTCCTGTGACCTGTGGAGGGGTGAAAGGCATGTTACATAAGAACAGGTTGGAAGAAGGTGAGTTTAATGGTGTACTTTAATTTGTAATATTTAGTTAAAGGAATCACAAGAAGTAATGGAATTACCCATGTGAATTACCCATCATTCAAGAAATTGAGGGCCCACTGTGGCTTGAAAGAAGAAGGAAGGGGTCCTTAAGATGATATTTTTACACATTAATCAGTGGTGCATATTAAGTGCTCACCCCCATGTGGAAGTGCCCGTGAGGATGCCCAAAGAACCAAAGAGAAGTTGAGGATTGTCAGTCTCTGGGTGGAAAATACTGCATTTTCTATTTGAATCAGATATAACAGGAAAGAGGCCCTCAGCCTCCACGTTCACATCCTGTATCTCAACTGGGTAATCGCCACCAGGACAGGGTGTTAGATGTAGTGAGGAGACCACAGAGTTTGGAATCAGAAAACCTTATATTCCCTGGGAACATAAGACAGAAAACTGTACTTGAACAAGAATTAAATAAAAATGAAAATTTATTTTAAAAAAAAGAATCAGAAAATCTGATCCCAGCCTCAGCTCTGCTGAGAGTGACAGTGTGAAGACTGGGACCTTCCTGAGACTGAAACTTCCCATCTAAGAAATGGAAAATAATTACAAGCCTGCCTCCTGCTGTGACTTTGAGAGTTAGTTTACATAATGAATATAACATGTTTGGCGATTTTAACATTAGAGAGCTTGTCAATAATTGTCTATTGTGATGAACTTAATAGGAGATTTCTCTTAAAATGGATAGTGAAAACCAATTAATATAATTATCTGCATCATAACTATGTTTCTAAACAGCTTTACTGAGATATAACTCATACAATTCACCACTTAGAGCAAGGGTGTCAAATTCATTTTCACCAGGGGCCACACCAGCTTTGCAGTTGCCTTCAAAGGGCCGAATGTAATGTTAGAACTGCATAAATGTAACTGCCCTTAACAGTTAAGTGAGAGTTCAGCACTGTTGCCCAGTAGAAACCAGGTGCCAGGCTGGATAAAACAAGGTGGGGGGCCAGATTCGGCCCACAGGCCTTGTGTTTTCTGTCTGTGACTTAGAGTATACAATTCATTGTTGGGTTTTGTTTGTTTGTTTCTTTCCTAAGTTCATAAGATTGTGCAACCATCATCACAATGTAGTTTTAGAACATTTTTGTCCTCCAGTAAAGGAAAACTGAACCTCTCAATAGTCAATGCCAACTGCCACCCCACTCCACTGCCCAAACTGAAACAACCACTAATTATTTTCTGGCCTATGAACGGATCTATCTAGGCATTTCATATCAATTACTCATATAATATGTGCCTTTCTGTGATTGGTTCTTTCACACAGCATAATGTTTTCATGGTTCATCCATGCAGTAGCATGTATTATATATTTCCTTCTTCTTGATGCCAAATAACATATTATTCCATGGTATGCATATGCTGTATTTTGCTTATCTGAACATTTGTTGGAGTTTTTCTGCTCTTTAGCTATTATGAAAGGTGCCATTTTGAACATTCTCATAATATATTTGTGTGAACATATTTAAAAAAATTATTTTGGGTATATACTCAGGAGTGGAATTTCTGAGTTATATGGTACTTCTCTATTGAACTTATTTTGAAAAACATAAACTATCTTCTACAGTGCTGCACCAGTTTATGTTCCCATCGGCAAAGTCTTGGGGCTCCAATTTCTCTGCATTCTCACCAATACTTACTATTGTCTGTCTCTTGTTATGGCCATCCTAGTGCTTATAATGTAGTATCTCATTGTGGATTTGACTTGCCTTTTCCTAATGACTAATGTTATCATGACTGTCTATTATGGATAACTTAAATTTTCCACTGAGTACTATTTCCCAGTTACTTAATGTTAGCTACTTGTGATTTCAAGGATGGAAAATCACTGCTCAGTAATGCCGTTAAACTTAGATGGGGAAGCTGCTGTAATGGCGGGCACAGATGTCGCCCTGGTGCCACTCTGAGCAGCAGGGCCCCCACCTGACGTCTCAGCCCACGGTGAGGTTCTGCCTCCACACTGCGCCAGGGCCACCAGAGAGTCTGGCCTGTTCTCTGTCTCCAGAATTCAACAGCAAATTGAAATCGTCTTGTTGTGCAAAGCCACATTTTTTCCTTGTAGGTGACTGTAGAATACCTGTATAATGTTGAGTAGGTGCTAATGATCACTTTTGTTGTTGCTGTTGCATAAAGGTCAAAGATATGTGTGCACAGAGCAGGAATCTTGAAGGGGATACGTGGACAGGGTTTGGGAATTCTGATGTATGAAAGGGGAGGTCAGACTCTCCTACTATTGATCCTGAGCCCAAATTGGGTAACTTCTGATCCAGGGTGGTGGGAGGCTGGTGTCTGAGCTCTGAGGACAAAGAGGTGCCAGGGATCAACTTGTCCCGGTCTTACAGGATCCACGGTGAAGTGCATAAAGACAGAGGATGGACGTTGGTTCACCCCCCAGGAATTTGAAGCTGCGGGGGGCTATAAAAGTTCAAGTAATTGGAAGAACACTGTGCGCTGTGGTGGGATAACCCTGAAACGGCTGATGGAGGTATTTCGGTGATGGGCAGGAGGGGTGACATCCTTTGTTGTGGTGGAACGTAAGGTCACTGGTTGATTGCCCAATATATGCTGAGTTATCTCTAGAGCCCTGAGGCCCCTGACTTTATGCTTTCCTAAGGGAGAGTTGCCTGACCCTCACACCTCAGTACAAGGCAGCATATCAGTTTGTCAAAGGGGCTCTTTCCTGGTAGGTTCAGGAGCTCGAGGAGGGGAAGGTCATACTGACTTAGGTGCTTGCAGACAATTTTAGGCACTAAAACAAAGAGGACTGTCTGCATTCAATCAAGTGGGCAGAAGGCACTTTGGGGAAAGAATGGCCTGGAAACCAAAACCATGATCAACTTAGGTCTGTGGGTTGAGGTTGATGGATTGTGTATGATTTGACCAAATCCATTAACTGGGATTGTATGCAGTGGAATTTAATGTCAGGCTAAAAAGTTTAAAATCACAACATAATGCAGAACCACGGATGTCTCCTGAGGTCTGAAATGACATATTTGAAACAGTATCTCAGACAACATGGGGACTTGAAATGACTGCACTTTCAGCCCAAGAAACCTATAGTCAACCTGCAAGGCTCAGCTTCCATGTAACTCCTGTCTGAATGTTCCCTGACTGACCTGCCTGCCCTGGTCACCCCCCCCCTCGGGCCCCTGAACTCTGGAGTAAGGCCCTTCTCACACTTCCATGCATTCCCTTTGTCTCTTTGGACACTCCTAGGGTTTGTCCTTCTTTGTCTGCTTAAAACTATCCATGTGTCTGACACCATGGAGGTGTGGGGCATGTGTGTGACAGTTGAATAGCCCTGGTGTGAAGAAGTAGGTCTTAGTGGCGCTGGTGGGAATGGAAAAAAGGGGAAAGGTGTCAAAGAGATTGTGAAGGAAAATCTGTGAAAACTTAGGGAAAAATCACACAGGCAAGGAAAAATGTTCTAAAAATGATTTTCTGGGTTCCATGGATGAATTCTAGAGTAAGTACAAGTGAAGAGAGAGAATTTTCCCCATTGAACTGATAGTATGATGTCCAGAAGAAATTTTTACAAGGATGTTATTACCAGACTTACAGAACATTATCACAGGCTAAGCTTATACTTAAAATCTTATTTTTCAGGAGAAAAAGCTACCTACACCACCAAGAAAATATAGCAAGAAAAAAAAGGTGATAATCCTTTTATACTAGTTCTTATTACCTAACTGACTTTATGTGCACTGCACATTTTTTATGGTTTCTCGATTAGTGATTATCATTGTTTCCTTTTTTGTCTCTCCTACCTTTATTTCATTTCATTATTTTGCATTTTTCAGAGTTGCTCCATTGAACATTACTTTGTATGCAAGCTTATCTGTGAATGCTAAACCACTAGATGTTCAAATAAGGAACCATCAAAAAAGACTCTTGTAGTTAAAGATATCGTTAGGGTGTCAAATGTGATGCCAACATAATTATGGAATACACAAAACACTTAGTCAGGTCACAAGGTTGTCTTCAACTCAATCCCAGATTTCTTTGATATAGGTTACTATTTCCTAACTTTAATGAAGTCTGATAAAGTTTGCTCCCCGTCATTCAGATGAACCTGTCTAGTAGATGGTGTATCTTGGGACATGTATGAAACCATATACTACTTCATGATATACAATACTAAGAGCATATTTTTTCTCTGATTACCTACATACTCTTTCATCTTTCAATAAGATATACACAAAACATAAAGAATTTTTTCTCAGGCAAAAATTATTGCCAAATTTTTCATAAAGATGTTGCTGTTGGGGAGGGAACTCTTGGGAGATGGATGTAGTTTAGATGGGGGGCTGACCTAGAAAATTATTTACTTTGATGTCACCCTTTTGGCTCCACCTCAGGGGCTGAGCAGGCCTCCTTTCTATCTGTGAAAGTGGTTTCTCCCTCTGTGGAAGAAGGCTGTGGAGGCAACAAACACATAATATGCAGTGTAGATTCAGGACAAAGTGATAGTATTTTCAAGTTTGGGGTGATGAATGAGATGAATGAGAAATTGAGGAGGGGAAGGTGCCAGGCACCATTCTTATACACTTCAGGTTGAAATGGCCACTCAGGACATTCACAGAATTCTACATTATCTTATACAAGGTGGCCACTGGGACTTCATCTAACACTGGGAATGTGAGCTCCAGGCCTTTACATTATCTGATGACCTGCAAATGTGGAACTAATTATCAGTTGTTGGGACTTTTCATCCACTGAGTTTACTGAAGATGAAATATATTTAACATACTTTATTCAGTAACTACTTTGAAGGCAATATCTCTACCATTCTCCATGTGTCTAGAGTTACTTTATCTGGATTACCTAAAATAGCTAGCAACTTCCAACAATGGGTCTATCCTTTTGCATGGTTCCAACATTTTGTAGCAGTAGGGAACACTTTTCTATGAAGAGACTCAAAGTGGTAAATCTTAACACACATTACTACCTGGTGGTTCCTCTTGCCTCCCTGATATTCTCTTGCTGATGGAACCCCCAGTTTCCCTAAATTTTGGAGTGGCACTTGGTACCACATGACAGTTTTTTATCTCCTGATGAGGGCCACTGATGCTTTCTGGAGACAGCAGCTGTGTTGTCAAATAATTTTATCTACTCAGCCAAAATAATCTTTTATTATATGCTAAGATTTGCTTAAGAATAGCATGTAATCACTTTTCCCAAGGGACACAATACTCATTTACTTACTCATTCAACATACAGTTGAGTGCATAAAAATGCTAGATGCCCATAAGGAAGATTGAAATAATATCCCTGACCTCAAGGATTGTTTCACCTTCATTGTCTACCATGAAAGTGTTACTGGTAGCAGGAATTGTATAGTGCCCAAGTGGCAGGCAGTGACATGACCCTTTCTCAGGTCACTTTATAGTAGATTACATCTGTGTATCACATCTCTGCCTTGGCTAGAAATACAAGCTGAGGCTGCCTCAAGGGAAGGAGGCCAAGTTATTTTACTGAACCTACACAAGCAATGCAAGTGTAGTGCACAGTGATCAGTTTCCTGTGAATAGTCAGCCAGGTGTCTTCTTGGGATTTGGATGGAAGCAAGATAAGGGTGACCTTCTGGTAGAAAAATTACAGTACCAAATATCTTGGATTCATTTTATTTTTAGTGTGATGCCCTAGAAGAGCTTCAGGAGGTGGTAGATATCTTCTCTGGGACACTTGCCTGGTTCCCAGGACCCTGAATGATAGATGGAGACCTAGAGGGTCCTGTCATACTACCAGTAGCCAAGAGTCCACAGGGAGGAGAAGACAACTGTTCCAACAACAGTACCTTCATTCATGTTAATAATAATCTTTCCTGGGGTAGATGTTACAGGCATATCAACATTGATTTGTAATCTTCTCATGCGTTACTAATCACACTGGCTCAAGCCTAATCTCCACTTAGGCTGCCCTAGAATCACCTGAAGACCTTTGTAAAGTAGCATTGCCTGGACCCCTCCCTCTATGAAATTGTAATTTAATCAGTCTAAACTATTACTTGCACATTATGAGTGTTTAAAACTTTGTACGAAACTGGCCCCTTACCACATGGTCACCATGCCTGACAGCTAGTTTAAAACTTTATAGGTAATTCTGTTACACAACTTACTCAGTCTATGATTTAACAAGAACACCATTGTCTGTGCCTCAGTGCAGACCAATTGATCAGAATCTCTTACACTGGGACCAGTACTCTAGCATTTTATATACTATCCTCAGGCAATTCATATGTGCAGCTGGTTTAAAAAACAAAGAGTCAAAGAGAAACAAGCCTTAAGTTGATTAAGGACTAAGGATGCAACATTATTATGCATTGGTTACAGTTTTTATTTCCTTGTTCTTCTGGGAAGAGGGTTACCATGACCTGGAGAATGATGATGGTAATCTGTGAGCTCCTACAGTGGCAAGAAGGAAACTGTCCCCAGGCCTCCATGCTGGAGCAGTTTCAGTCCCGTTTGGGACTGATTCAAGATTAGTCCCAAGATTAACCCCAATCTTGTGATTCAAGATTCAACCAGAAAATTGAACGGGAGCTATGGCAAGATGGTCTTTGGGTCTTGATGTTTGTCATGCATAAATATTTTTAAAAGCAAAAGCAATGACCTGAATCTAAATATGCCCAACACAAGAATTTTCACTGAAAAGTGAAGAACAAGATTCCAAATAATTATTAGTTAGTGACTTTTCATCTTTTATTCCTTTCTGCACTGAGAGAGATGACATAGCTATGATCCAAACTCCTCTGCCCATTTGCTTCAAGAGGCATATTTCTGATCTTTGTGTACTCAACCAAGATATAGTATAGACTTGGAAAAACAAACCACTGTTCTTTATGTATTAAGGCGCAAATACTCACTAGCGTCTCAGCATCTCTGCATGCAGTGGACCCTACATAGATGATGCAACAATGAAAAGAAGCCTACGAATTACTGTGTGGCATAGGGACAGATAGAATTTAGAACACAAGTAGGACAATAGACCCAGATGGATGTTCAGGCCTGTGGTCAATGTTGTACATTTTATGAAATGGAAGCACCAAGAAAGAACATGTCGTGAGTGTGAGGACAAGTTTCGGCTGCATGAGTTTGGGGTGTGCTTTAAGGAGATGCTGGGTGAACACAGGGGTATGCAGGAAGGCAGGAGACAGGCTGGGCATTTGGGAGCTGCAGACATAGCAATGTAACTGGATTTCAGCATGATTTGATCACCTAGGGCTGACCAAATAGCCAAAGATGGAAACCTGGGGGATTCTCTCAAAAATGTTGGAGGAAAAGAAGGCCTGGAAAAGAAAAGAGATAGAACAGTGAGGCTGATGGAGTAAACCCAGGAGAATGATGGAGTAACTGAACACAAATGGAGGTTCAGCTACCTGTTGCTACAAAGGCCAAATTCGTGAGGCAGATGGTGGTGCAAAAGGCACAGGGTTTCTTCAGGTGCTCCATGACCTTGGAGAATGGCGGGCGCCTTTCTCACTGACCATCTCTCTCTTCCCTGCAAAAAGTCCAACTGTCCTCAGCAAGGCCAAGACAAACGCCAGTGTCCAGAATACCTTCTGTGTTTTCCAGTACATTCCGTTGGAGCCCTCAGGTGGCTGCTAAGTGGTGTTAGTCCCCATCCAAGCAGTTTAACATGTTCCTAGCTTCTCCCATCTGTAGCCTGTGAGTAGAGCCCACATGTCCACGGGTTGTGTGGCTACTAGGGCTGTTTGGTCAGGCAGTTCTAGGGGAGAGTGTGCAAACACACTGGTGAGTGTACCACCAGGTGGGGAGAAAGAGAGAGAGAGAGAGAGAGAATAAGAGGGAGACTGACTCCTTCATGGAGGCCATGGGAAATGTGGCTCCTAAGTCCACGTGGCCTCAGAGAGAACAAGAAAGTCCAACCTGTGAGTGCACATCAAGAGCAAGAGACAGAGAGCTTGTTCCCTGGGATTATATTAGCTAGGGTGTGGGACAGACCAGGTGCTTTCTCAAAATGACCAATAAAATCCCCAAACTTTTATGCACCTTGGGTGGATTCATTCAGAATCAATCCCTTCTTTCCCCAGGTTAGACTGACATATCTCTTTGGTCTAGCACCTTCTCCTGCACCATTTAAACTGCTATGACACATGGGTCTGCCTTTGCCTGGTCCCACCCCCAATCTAGCACAAGATTAGGGGTAAGTGCAGGGGAGAGGGCTTTTCTCTATCCAGTTATCTGGCTAGCTTTCTGTATGCTCAGTGTAAGAACCTCCCACTCCCACCATCCTGACCAATGTGGGAGGCTCTCTGACACGCCTACTGACTGTTTTACAGTAACAATGGCACACCCCTTGTGTGTAGGGCAATCAAAAATATTCATAGCAGAAAAGGTTGGACACTGTCATCCCTGTTTCCTCCTGCTCCTCAGTGACCAACTTCCCTCCCATCCAGCACCCATCAATGGGTGTGCCAGTCCCCAAGCCATTCTCATTTCGGTTACCTCAGATGGTCACAAGAGGGTAGGAGTTTCTCCAATACCATGAGATAGGGTGTTTGTGTCTGGGATAGAACTACCCCCAAGTGGTTCTCAAACTGGATTCTCACACAAGGCTGACCCAGGAAAGGAACCAGGGGCAAATATACTTTCTGATGGTTCCTAATTTATGTAAATACTGATTATCTTTTTAAAAATGTGACATTGCGTTTTATTTTTTTTATTTTATTTAAGATTTTTATTTATTTATCTTTAGAGGGGAAGGGAAGGGGAGAAGGAGAGAAACATCAATGTATGGTTGCATCTCATCGTCCCCTGCTGGGAACTAGCCTGCAACCCAGGCATGTGCCCTGGCTGGGAATTGAACCAGGATACTCTGGTTCACAGGCCCATGCTCAATCCGCTGAGCTACACCAGCCAGGGCTTTGTTTTATTTATTTTTAAAAATTCTTATTCTTTCATGGTTATTCTTCCTTTTTCTGGGGTCCTTTGATATTTCCATACCTGAAATTTTGAGGATCACCCATTATTTTGAACTGACTGTGTTCTGGTGGTGTTAGAGAATGCTTCACACAGTTTTCACAGTTGGAGTTCCCTATTCTATGGCTTACTGTGCCTCCAATGGCTGGCTTCCTCCTTTTCATCCCACTGATAATGGACGGATGTCGAGTGGACAGTTTGGGGGATGGCAAGTACTGGCATCTGTCACTGGACAGATGGATGGACAGGCGTTTATTAGTCACATCTACTTCCAGACTAAGGAAGGAAGGCAGTGTCCCCCCTGCAGGCCTCACCAAGGTTGCCCTCTGGAACCCAGTGGACAACCAGGTGCTGGGCAGTGAGGGGTGGCCCCCTGGTTTCCATGGGAGGTTGTGTCTGGCTTGTGTGAAAGATTCCATGGCTGACAGGGAACTGAAACCTGATTTTCCAGGCCGGGCAGGCTTACTGGTGGTCCCTGGACTAGGAGCATTGTTTAGCTGTGGGACCTTATCTGGGAGAGCAGAGTGGGGAGGGGCACATGCAGATGGGTTGTCTGAGGCATCTCAATGTTACCAGATGTCACAGCAGCACCTGACTTTGAATTTTAATGGTAGTCCTTACACCACATTTTCTTCATCAACCAAGGTCTCAGTCCCAGGCCAGTTCCTTGTCATGAATACATGTGTTTACATGTAGCACAGTATATATTCATATCTTCTCTATAAATTTATTTGGGCTTAATGAGTAGGAGTTATGCTGTAAGACTTGGATGCAAATACTGTCAAATTTCCTCTTCTGTAGATTAAATTAAATATGGTTTAAATTTCTTTTTAAATTAAAAAGAAATTCAGTTTCATTGATTGTGGGGTTGGCAGGGGGAGGGGCTCACCATTCTGTTTACAAAATAAAGCAGTTGTCATACTCCTTGGGTGTTCAGAGAGGGAGCCTCCACATTTTACAGACCAAGCTGAGTCATGGGGCATCTTTTTGAGGCTTCCAGAGCTAAAGAGTTCCACCCTTCTTTACATCACCCAGTCATCTTTGCCAGGGTCTTTTTAAACTTGAGGTACTGTCACAGGTCCAGGGACCCTCGAGGCCCACAAACCATAGTCCAGAAACTCTTGCCAGACCCTTCAACTCATGGGGAGCCTTCAGCCAAGAAAAATAGGATGACAAGCTTTCTTAGAAGTTTATTCCATCTTATTAATTTCTCAATATACCATCTTCCTAGGGATCATTTTAGTCATTGTGTTGTAGGCAAATGGGTTTTAGGCACTTTATAGAGAAAACTTGGTTTATCTACAAGGTAATAAAATGATTCACTTTCTATAAATATTGTTGTTTTGTTTTGTTGCTAGTCTTTCTGTGTTAGAATTACTTGGTCTATAGGAAAAACTTCTCTGGTCTGGCACTCAGGTCCCTCCTTTAAACTTCACTAAGAAAAATCATTCTTCCTTTGAAATCTCCACTCAGAAGGACATAATTTTCCTTCCACATTCACAAAAGGCTGTGCATTCTAGAATCTAATTGTGGTGGTCTTCTGGGGTCTCACTGTGGGTGCATTGTTTTACCTTCTAGCTCAAAAAGCCAGAGGCGTGCAAGGTCTGCCAGAATGGAGAAGACATTTTTGGCTGTGATACTTGTTCAAGATTCTTTCATGGGTACTGTCACCTCCCACCTGTGCAGACTGAGAGGTTTGTGAGATGCAGCCCCCTGTCTCCTTTAAAGGGACCCTTCCTCCTGCCATGCACCCTCCCCCTGCGGGGGTCTTCCTTGTGTCCTGATGGGGACACAGCAGGGACAGAGGTATGGGGTTCAGCGGTATGATCACAGAAGTTATGGAAAGATGCTGGCAAGAGGGGGTGAATGTTCTCCTCTCTCCTCTGGGAGGCTAAGGCCAGTGGCTGGGTTCTTTGCCGACAAACTGCTGCTGTCCTTTCTGGAGCTTTCTAAGCATAGACTCTTGGTCATGGTAGTGGAAGCCAGCTGTTTGTGTTCTGTCCTTATTCAGAAACACGAACTTTTTGCTATGTTCTCAATTGGTTGAGATCCTAGGCCCCTAGGAGTTAAGGTCTAGTCTCCAGCACTGAGGCCCAGTAGGCAGGACTCTTTGTGTTCCCAGCAGTTCAAGTGGAGAAAGGAGAGCCCACCACTCATCTTGACACCACTCTCCACCAACTGACCCCCAGTTGGTACACTTGATGAAAAGAAGGTCATTGTCTCAGGCCCTACATGGGGGACCTGGAGACTCTGGGGAGTGACCCCTTCATTCTTAATATGTGTCCATTAGCCTTTCCTGATAGGAGAACAGTGGCAGCCATAGGAATGATGGCTGTTTCTGAGACTTTGCTTTACTCACTTATTCCAGACCTCTCAGGAGGCCGTGGAGTTGTACTTTCTGCAGGATAAAGGAGTCTTCAGGAAGTCAGCAATGTCATGGGGAATTTGAGGTTCTGTCAAGGAGGATGGGGCCTGAGGAGCAGCTGGTGAGTTGAATTTGACCCCAGAACTTCTTTTGCCCATCCACATGTGAGAAGTCAAACAGTCAAAGGGTAGGGGAAGAGCACCAAAAGCTGCATTTCTTCCCAGGTCTCAACCACGTTGAAATCTCACTAGGATTTGCAGAAAAAATAGCTTTGGAATTACATGTCTGATTCCCAGAATTCTACCTGTTTGAGGAAACTGCCAGAAAACTAGTGTGGCCATGTATCTGCCTGGGCATACATATGGGATCATTCACTCTAAGTTACTTTCTATTCAAATCCTCCTTCTCTTGCAGAAATGTGAGTTCCTCCTCTTAGAGATCTACTGCCATTCAGACAATATCTCTCTTGAACAAATGCAACAAGATAAGTATGTAAGTAATAATAACAAACCATGATTATAGGTTGCCAAGGTGTTACCTGGTCTTGGCATGTGCTCTTATGGGATTTGTGATCTGAAACCCATGAGAGTGAGAGTACAAGATGCTGTTATCATTGCCTTGCATTTTGGCTGGATTTTGCAGGAGTGCACAGAAGGCAGACATTGCATTGTATCAGAAATTCTTTCGTTATTTATTTTTCACCAGAGTGCAGAGACTTATCAATGCATGAATAATTTTATGATGCTGAATAAAATAAAAAAGAATCTCAGTGAGCAGCATTACTCCAATGTGGGGAGCTTTATAAGGGACATGCGCCTCATCTTTCACAATCACAGGGCGTTTCATAAAGTAAGTGTCTTTCCTGCTTTCATTTCCTTTTTTCCCTCCATTAAGTTGCTCTGCCTTCATTTTTTGGTGCACGGAAATTTTAGTTTATCTCAGCCTATAACAAGCCTATACAAGCAAGATATCTAAAAGTGAGTGAGTTTTAAAATTCAAGATAGAATATAGCAGTGAGTTCCTAGGTATCCTTGCAATCAAAATGTCAGACCCATGAGAGTTCATTCTTCTCTTCAAAGGCAAGAGGGTGCCCACTGAGAACAGTGTGTCTTCCCTGCTCTGAACAAAGTGAGAAGAGAATTGTGTGCTAAAATCATATTACCCTTCTTATCATCCCCCAAATATTATTAATCCACCTTCTCATAAATTTCAGACTCTAGGTTGCTTGGTATGTAAATGAACCATATAGTTAACAGGAGTCACCAGAGATAAATACAAGTGACAATCTATAAGAAATATCACTGATTGTACTCAGACATCTGTAATATTTTATGGTTACAAAGACTTTAGATTACTTTTTAGATTATCACTAAAGTAAACAACCCAAACCAAATGAATAAGAGTGCCCAACCACGGTAATGATTTTCTATTTTTGCCTAGTTAATAGTAAATAATTGTGCACTTAGGACACAGAAGATACTCTTAGCCGCATGAGTTTTTAATGGAATTTAAGTGTTTTAGGCAAGAGTTGCAATCATTCCAAATCACAAAGTGTCAAATGACAGTGATAATAAAGTCATTATTTTTGTTATTTTTTCAGGATCATGCCTTGTACATACTGGGACTTAACCTGGAGGAGGAATTTGAGCAGAACTTTAAGAAAGTGTTTGCTATTCAGGAAGCAAAACAAGGACACATAGAAAACACAATTAATTGAGAAGACAATGCATGAACAAAATTAGAAGTTCAACAAAGAAAAAGAAACTATCAAAAAAATAAAGAGGCACCTTAGAGCCAAAGCAGACAATGATTATACTGAAACACTGAATAGGAAGCTTCAACATTAAACTCAGTAAAACAGAAGAAAGAATCAGTGAGCTAGAAGATAGGTTATTTGAAATCATCCAGTCAGGGGAGCAAAGGAGAATGAAAAAGAGTGAAGAACGCCCACAGGACTTAGGAGACATTTTCAAGGAAAACATATATGCATCATGGTACTCCTTACAGGCAAAATGAAAAAGAAAGGAACAAAAAGTCTATTTAAAGCAGTAATGGTTAAAAGCTTTCTAATTTGGGGAGAGAAATGGTCATTAATATTCTTATAGTCTGAAAACCCACATAGGTTGAACTTTATTTTTTCAAATAATTTTTTGAAAATTTTAAAATTGTTGTTCAATTACAGTTGCTCCCATTTTCCTCCATTACCCTCCCCTGCTCTACCCTTTAAAAGGGCTACATCGGCAAACTTTATAACTAAATTGTCAAATTTAAAGACAAAGAGAGAGTTTTGAAAGTAGCAAGAGACTGCTGACTTGCCACATACAACAGAGTCCCCAGAAGATTACAAGCAATTTCTGAACAGACACTTTGCAGGACATGAGAAATTTAATGATATATTGAAAATATCAAAAGCAAAGAACTGCTATTGAGGATTAGTCCTCAGCAAAACTGTTCTATAGAATTAAAGGAGAAATAGACTTATCCAAGCAAATGGAAGCTGAGGGCATTCATCACCACTAGAACTGCATGGTAGCTCATTTCATTGTAGCATCATCCGAACACACCAGCATTGCCGGTTCAACCCCCAGTCAGGGCAGATAGGACGATCAACCAAACCATAAATAAATAAATAAATAAATAAACAAATAAATAAATAAACAAATAAATAAATCTATACAGATTTCTGTCTTGCTCCCTTTCTCTCTCTCTCTCTCAATTCAGTAAATAAAACGTTTAAATAAAATAAATATTTTATTAAGAAAAGAAATGTGAAAGGGCATTCTTCAGACTAAAATAACAGGCATGTAATTAACAGTGTAAAATTTAAAAACAAGATGACTTGAACTCTTTACCATACACAGTTGGCTGCTGTTTCTTCCTTTGTTACACACACAGGGGATTTAGAACAGGAAAGAGGGAGAGAGAGGCTGTGACTCAAATCCATTGGAATGAGATGGCTGTGTAAATAGGTCCTTGAAGCAAAAATCAGATTCAACAACATTAATTCAACCTCTTTCATTAACATGAAAAAAATTCTTAAGCTTTTCAACAACTACTTATATGCCTTTTCTATACAGCTAGTTTGTAAGTATTAACTCCAACTAAAATTCTAGAGTAAGCAATGGTTTTCCTCCAGGCATATTATTTGCCATGTTATTTTGCTTGTGAAACAAGGCCACCACTCTAAGTAGGCGTATTTTTTTGCGCACCCGTGAGCACAGAAATACAAAGTGTATCTAGCCTGGCTGTGTGTCTACTAATAAATACGTGTCCCTGATGCTCTGCATAGCAGCATCTCTCTTCCTTCATGGTCAGGGAGTTCAGGGGCACTGGACCCACTGGGTGTCCAGAAGCAAGAACAAGGCTGGGTGTTGGAGTGAGCAGTGCTGGTCCCCTGTTTGCGAGCAGGGTTAGAGAGTTTTGCTTCAGATCCATAGAAGTGAGTTACTACCCAGCCTGTTGCTTTGAGAAAACATCTAGAAATTCTGGACAATGTTCGGAGAACAACTGTCTGAGACTCCTGCAAAGTGAACACAAGTGGGGTGAGTCTGGATGTAAAGAGCACCAAGGAAGCAGGCAGCAGGAGATGTTTCCTGTTTACTGACACCTGACTCTGAGAGCAGCCACAGTCTGTGTTTGTTCAGCAGAGCCAGGAAGAAACCAAGGCCATCATGCTCTCTTGGTATGAAGGTAGGAAACCCAGAAAAAAGAAAGCCCCAGAGAAAAACCCAAATTCTGAGTATCAACTCTCCCCAAGTATCCTGACATGAGTTCTAAAACAACTGACGGGCAGAAGACGACACGGATGGAAATAAAAACACCAGCATTCTTCCTGATAAAAGCTGGACCCAGGGACGTGGCTTAGATGTGTGCCATAAAAGAATCCCTAAACCTGTATCCTAGGATTGAATTTATTCACAGGCCCAGCTGCTCTAATCTACTACTTTGCACCCCTCACACACCCCACAGACCACTGTCTGTGCACTTGAGCTTGGAGAAACATGAAGCCCAGGCCTCTCCAGCAGGATGAGCTCGCCATCAAGGAGCAGACTGGCCTTTCACAGAACTCCCAGCCTGAGAGTCTCCCCAGAAAGAAGGGAGGGCAGGGGGCCAGCAGTCCTTCTGGTTGATAGGCCACCTCCTAGAAGGGGACACTGGCGTGAGGCCTGCGTGTTCCTTCTGAGGTCAAGGTGCCACCCTGTGTTTCCCTGCACCCACAGAGGTGCCTTTGGTCTCCATCCTCAGCCCAGTGACTGCTGCTGCTGCTGCTGCTTTCTTCCTCCTGCCTGTGAATCCTCAGGTCTGGACTCCCTGCCACATCTCAGGGACAAGCCTCTGTGCCCCGAGGGTCTCCCAGGCTGGAGACTCAGCCCATTTTTGATGTCTTTGGAAGCTGCCCCTGGTGAACTAAAGAAGCCAGTCCCCTCACTATGTCCTCTGCCCTGTGACCCTACTTTGCTGCCTCTCCTGCTTTCCAGGTTTCCAGGCAACTTCTCTGAAAACAGGAATTGTCCCTGTTGTCATTGCTCTTTGACACCATGGAAAATGCCCCAGCCACTGCCTTCTCTCCTTCAAGTCAGCTAAGTGGGACTGTTAGGGAGTCAAACTTGCTTCTGAGGATGGTCTTTTTCGATTCCTAACCTGGGTGGCTCTGACCTTGTTTCCTGGATCAAAAATGTTCACTTCTCCAAAGGGGACTCCTGATCCCATAGAAACCACTGCTGTTCACTGAGTGGGGTGTGTGCTCTGCTTTCTCTGGTGCCAGGAAATGGCCTCTTTTCTTTGAGCCAGGGAAGCCACAGTGTGAGAGTGGCCACCCAGGAGGGAGGCAGCTGTGGGTTTTTGTGGAGACCAGGACTAGTAAAATGGCATTGGTGCAATCAGGATCATAAAGCATATACAACAAAGTATATAAAGTATAAACAAGCACAAAGGATATAGAAAGCAGAAAGTATATCAAACAAAATAGAGTCACTTATGTCAACTAAAATGGCTGTCAGTCAGTCACCACACTTTTGTTCCAGAGGAAAATTCCCTAAGTCAGAGTAAATGCTTGTGGCAAGGAGACAGGTCTGCCCATGTGGTGAGAGCAGAAATGTTTGGCAAGTACACACTTATAATATCTGCACACGTGGTCAGAAGAGCTGTGTCAGCAGAGTGGGACCTCCCACGGCAGGGCTTCTGGGAGCATTCCACACTTGGCATCAGGGGTGCCAAGACATTTATTGAAAAGACCCAGAGGGGTACAGTACAACATTTTCAAGGTTTAACTGAGGCAGGCTCCAGACCACAGCTGAGACAGCCTAGTTCCACACACCAGAGTGCAGCTTCCCACCACTCTGTTCTCCCCTGGCAACAGCTGCCAAAGGCTCTGCCCTGCTGGACTGAGGACTTTGCCTGCCCTGCTGCCCATTGGACCCACCTGACTCTGGAGATCCTTCCTTGCTAGACAATGGCAACCCCCTTGCCTACTGTGCTGTCTCTTGGACCTGCAGACTGAGACTCTGGGACTCAGGTTTATTATCTCCCATTGTTTGCCGTGTGTGTGTGTGTGTGTGTGTGTGTGTGTGTGTGTTATATTCCTCTTTGACTGTTAGCGTGTGAGTAGGATATTAATGGATGCTGATGGTCTACTTTGAGTGAATCTGCATTCAATAAAAGCTGAGTGCATAGCATAGTTACTGTGAGTGGCTCTTGTCTATTCCTGGTGCCAGGCTGCTCAGCAGGCAGCTAACCAAGCAGTTGCCTGGCTGCCTTATAGGAAAGACTATATCATGAACAGGTTGCTCGTGATATTTTCCCTCCCAGCCAACTGCTATTTGCTTCTCATTCACATGGTGATTTGGTGACTCTAAGCAGACTCGGGGGGAAAGCTGGCCTAGTCTTCCTGCTGTCTGGGGACAGAGGAGAGAGAGAGGAGGGACACTGGAAAGGCAGGAGTCATCTCTGTCAGACTGTGTCTGGGACATGAGTCCCATGCAGGTTGGGAGCACAGGGCAGCTGTGTCCTTCAGAGGCTCTGCTTACCAGTCTGGAGGGTGGGGGCGATGCCTGTGTGTGCAGCACCTGGGATGCACTGAGACCCTGCCCACAGGTACAGAAATCCTCCTCAGTGTCCTGGAATCTGTCCCAATGTGATCCATATTCACTCCTTTGGGGAAAGAAGTATTTATGGAGAGAGGGTAGAACCTTCCCTGTATCTTAAATTCAACTGGGCCAGAACCCTGAGTTTCATCCAGAGGAAGTCAGACTCAGGGACCAAATGTGGAAACCATTGCTCTAGGGATGGTGCCTCTCCAGCCCGTGTCCAAACACTGGGGCCAGTTCAGTTGGCTCCAGGCTCTCCAAGGGCCTGAGTGAAGATCTGAATTTTCTGTCTCTCCGGATAGTTGTCTCCACATGGACAAGGGGCAACATGGGTTCATTCCCATCCGTGTAAGCCCTGAACCCTCTTAGCAGGTTGGGGCAGCTGAGGACAGTGGGATCACAGGTTGTTTTTGGTGTCATTGCACACACAAGGGGACTACAGAGGACTGGTTCTGCACCCGCTGGCAGACCACCTCTTTGACCTTCCACATCCTGGCCGTCTCTTCTTGTCCTGCATTCCTGCTGCTGCAGGTTTGGATGGCTGAGGACCTCTCTGGGGCTACAGAAAGGGAAAGGCCGCATCGGACAGCACACACAGGATAGTTAGTTTCACTTCTCTTTTCCCCATTTGGGTGGAGTGCACTCAGGCTGAGTCTGTTACACATTTCCTGCTCAGAGCTGACCATCTCACTAAAACCAGGCAGAGGACACCAGAGGTATCAGAGATTCTGGCAGGACCAAGGGCAGGACAATGGCCACCAAGGGCAGCCACCTCAGCACCAGGTCAGTTTAACTTTCTGGCAGCGCTGCTGCTTTACTGCCTGCTATTTATTAGAGATAGTCCTCTAAACCTTGACCTTAACCTTGTTTACAAGAACCCTCATGTGCAGTGTAGTGGAATGCGGAACTATTTGGTGAGGGAAGTGGATCTTTCACCTGCAGAGGGACCACCGCTGGTGTGAGTGAAGCTACCACAGCCCACAGGACTCTTGTATTATACCTACTGCTCCGCTGTGGAGACATTTCGTCTGGGTTGTGCTTCCTGAGGTTTTGAGGCAGGGATTTGTTATTTTCTCATGACCTCTGTGCCCTCTCTTTCCCCTCAGGCCTCCTCTATTTCACTTAGATTGTTTCAAAGAGGGTACTTTAGAAAATATAAAATTCAGGTTAAACATCTGACTTTTCAAATCTGGGTGCCTTGGTCTCCTACTTGACCTGTGTTGGGTCAGCTCTGGGCCTATTCTTGTCTCAGGCTGGGGATCTAGTTCTTCCTCCAGGGATCTTGATAAGGGAGTCAAAGGAGGAGGAAGAACGCAGATACCAAAGACTGGTGCAGGCTGAGAGTTCCATCTGTGCTTTTGTTTCCTGCTCTGGAGAGGTTTAGACATTTGGCAAGAAAATAGCTAGAAATCCTTTCCCATTAATTGTCAGGAGGATTCATTTCATTCTTCTTAATGGCCATAAACTATTGCATGGAATCCATATACCATAATTCTTATACCAACAAGCTCTGAAATATAGTTTTATATTTCTTTATGTTTTTGTGTGTACCCAAGTATTTGTCTAGTTTCAAAAACAGAAATGTGAAATTGTTGAGGGTAATAACACTCACTTGTTTATACTGAGGATCTTGCTAAATTGTCTTTTTTCCCCCAAAGGCTGAATCACTATATTCTCCTACAATTGGCTGATGAGCCATCTGTCCACACCCAGACTTCACAAAGGAGCTGGATAAAGGGACACAGCCTGTTAATTTGCATTCTCTGATTACATGGAGGTTGAGTGGGTTTTCCTGTCTATTGTCCAATTAAATTGGTTCTCCTCTAAATTGTTGGTTTATTTTGGGCCAATGTTATTAGTTGAGGTGATTGTCCTTCCTTTATTGACAAGTAAGAGTTTGCTGCTTAGTTTGAACTTCATAAATATATTTTCTTGTCTTTAACTTTGTTTATGGTGGCTTCTATCATATTAAAGCTTGAAATTTAGAGTATAGACTTATAGTATTAATTTAATAAGATGCGCACACCTTGGTTATTATAAATAAATAAAAGCGATACCAAAAGTTACTGGTGAATTCTATGCAGCTGTACTTAAACACAGTTCTTGTGATCTTTAAGGTGCAAATTCAATTTCACCTCTATTTCATACTTCTTTCTCCAATGTGCTATAAAACCTTTTATTTTTCAAACTTTGGGAAAAATTATTCTTTCAATGATGCAACTTGAGCCCCCACAGCTTTATATGCCTCCTAAAGTTTTATTCCTTTAGTTTTTTGTGTTCTCTCAAATTTTTCCTCTGTGACAATTGTTTTAATTTTAGGTCTCTTTTTTTCCTTTTGGTTCCTTATAATTTCTAATCTGAAAGAATTAATTCTGTTTGTTTTTGAGAGTGGTCTTAATTTCCTTTCATAGCTCTGCAAGCTCAACTTTAAACTGTGTTTTGTTACTATAAATTAGGCCATCTGCACACTTTATTTATGTAGGCGTTTGTGTGACATTAAGTGTTTTTGATTGTCTTCCTTATCCCCTGGGTTTTTCCTGAAAGTGAACCCTGTCTGCAGGTTGGTGTTTGTGTTCCTTCACTTTTTCTCCTGCCTGCAATGGTTGTACAGCCTGCCTCACTCATGTTTGACTATTGCACCATCCTCATCTGGATGAATTTTTTTTAAAGATTTTATTTATTTATCTTTAGAGGGGAAGGGAAGAAGTATCAATGTATGGTTGCCTCTCGTGAGTTCCCTGCTGGGAACTGGCCTGCAACCCAGGCATGTGCCCTAACTGGGAATCCAACCCCAATCGTGTGGTTTGCAGGCCCGCACTCAATCCACTGAGCTACACCAGCCAGGGAGCTGATCTGGATGAATTAAAAAAAACATTTTCTGCCTTATCCGAGAGTGAATTTCTTGGCATCTAATATACAGTTTGAAGGACTTCTCATTTTTCAGGTCAGTTTTTCTGAGGTGCCACATTTGGTTACCCATCCTGTTGCCCTCTGCTCTACTGCCGTTTTCATTACCCCGTGGCCACATGTGCAGGGTCTGCTCTGTGCTCTCTCTCCCCTGCCATTGGCCTATAAGAGCCTCTCCTAGTGCCACACAACGACTGTCATAGTGACAGCAGCTTCATACGAACTTTGACATTTGGCAGAGTGCATCTTCCCATTCTCTTTCCATTTTCAAAGTGCCCTGTCCTTTTGCATGTCCAAACCAGCTTGTCAAAATCTTGTTGGGGTTTATATTAGGATTGTAATGAATTAGTGGATGAACCAGAGGAGAATTGACATCATTATAATATTGAGTTTATCATTAATATGGTATATGCATATCATTAATATGGTATATGCATACTGTTAATTAAAAGATATTCTTTAGAGGCTTCCAGCCAAGGTGGAACTGTAGGTAGGTAATACTGTGCTTCCTCCCACAACCGAAAGAAAGACAGCAAAAAATTTAAAAATGAAAAACATGCAGAACTGCCAGAAAATTGAACTTTATGGAAGCTGGACAACCAAGAAGTTAAAGAATAAACATTCATCCAGACTGGTAGGAGGGAAGTAGGTGGGCAGCCAGGGCAAAGAGGACTCCAGGCAAGGCAGCAGCTAGAGGACCAGGTGAGGTGGTAGCTGGTGAAGTGGATGGTCCCACATTTCTGTCCAGATAAACCAGGAGGAACAATAGGGAAGTGAGACAGATGGAGCAACCCAGGGTTCCAGCATGAGGAAATAAAGCATGGGAACCTCTGACTGAAAAAAGCTGTGGGGTTTGTGGCAACATGGGAAGCTCCCACCTCACAGGAGAGTTCATTGGAGAGACCCACAGGGTCCTAGAACATACACAGACCCACCCACCTGGGAATCAGCACCAGAAGGGTCCAATTTGCTTGTGCGTAGTGGAGGAAGTGACTGAAAGGCAGCCAAGAGCCCAGCAAGCCTTCTCAGACCCCACCAACATACTGCACAAAAATGCAGAAATGTGGGTGAGCGGAGACCGGCCCGCAGTGTCCCTGTCATTACAGATGAGATGAGACATTCACACGGACTAGTGAGTCCGTGTGAATGTCTGGACTCACTGGACTCTGAGTCCAGCGGAGGAAAAGGGACAGCATGGCCTTTTCTCTCAAGGGGAGCAAAAGCCTCGGCCTTTCCCATGACATGTTTATTGGGTTTCTCAGCACATTACATGATGATGCTCATTTACTATGCACAGGTTCACTTTAGGTGGTTACCTTTTACAGAAAACAAGGGAGCCAATGCTGCTAATCACATCACAGAAGAAGGATATTTGCAACTGAAAAGGCAAAAGTGGTTGAATCAGTTACACTTCTCCTAGTAAGGTTTAGCTTGGATTTTAGGAAGCTACTTTGCAGTGAATATTTGCCACAAATCCAGGTGAGGGAGTTTTTTTAGCAAAAAGCAAAATTTTGTCTCTTTATAATCTTTACACTTATTTTCTTTGCTTGTTGTGTTGGCCAGGACTTCCAGGATTATGGCGAGCACAAGTAATGCGAGTAATCAGCCGCATCTTGACTTCAGGTCCCAAGCAAAAGCTTTTCTCATTATGCCATTACGGTTAATGTTAGCTGTAGGTTTTCTTTCTTAATATAGAAAATTGCACAGATTTTTTAAAAAGCGTATCTAATATTTTCAGTGTCTGAGGTGTTTCTGGCCCTGTTTTGTACATTTTCTGTTGTTTTCACTCCCAAAGATCATTTAAATAAAGTTTTGGGGGGAATAATTGTATATTTATAGAAAAGCTGTAAAGATACTCTGGAAATTTCTGTACACTTCACACCTAGTCTCACATCCTGTGATGTTATGCTCTTACACTGCTGTGGTACATTTATCAAAACAGAAAAACCCACATTGCTACATCTATGTTACTGAAACTGCAGACTTTTAGCATTTTAACAGTCTACCAATGAAGTCCTTGTTGAGTTCCAGGATTGACTCCAGGATACCACGTTGCCTTCAGTCATCTTGTCACCAACTCTATGGTCTGTGACAGTTCCTCAGTTTCTCCTTGTTTTTCATGACCCTGAGAGTTTGAAAAATACTAGTCAGGCATTTTGTAAAATGTTCCTCAATTTTGGTTGGTCTTGATTCTTTTTAGACTGGCATTACGAGTTTCATGAAAGAATTCCCTGAGGAACAGCGTCCTTCTCATCACTTCTGTCAGGGGAGATGTCAGCCTGATTTATCACCAGGGATGTTCAGCTTGGTCACTTGGTTAAGGTGGTGATTGCCAGGCTTCTTTTGTAAACTTCTTATGTTTTCCTCTCCATACTTACAGAGATTATTTTGCTTCTTTTGGTGGTTGATTTTGGCTGTATCTTCAATTGTATTGAAAAACTTACATATGGGTAAAATTTAGGCCTGCACTGAAGCTTTTGTACAGGATTTCTTTCGCTACATCAGGGTACCTGAGGGGAAAACCCTCCCTCCATTCATCTCACCTGGATTCCCATTAGACTCTCCATCCTGTGTGGACTAGACTTTGTTTCTATCCCTCACATATTAAGGTTGTCAACCCCAAGGATCTGGTTCTCTGGGATGAAAAATGCCTTGAAGTCAAACATGGCTTCTGTAGTAAATAACTCACTAGTTTCTCCTTTCCCTTTACTTTGCGTAATAAATCCTTACACTGTTTTCATTTCCTAAGTGATTAATAACATTTAAATCATTTTTCCAACTTTCATGTTTTATCAACAGAAAATGATATAGCCCATGCAAGTTGAGGGTATTGAGATTTTTTAAAACTCTTCCCCATCACACCAGACACCTATGGTCATTGATTAATGGGGTTATTGATTTGCTCTCATTTCTCAGATTATGGCTTTATTTTTTAAAGTATATTTTACTGATTATGTTAATCAGTGGTCTTATTTTTTTCTTTCCCTTTATTTGCCTCCAACCTGTACCCCACCTCCATCTAGATACCCACCCCTCCTTAGTTCATGTCCATGGGTTGAACATATAATTTCTTTGGCTTCTCCATTTCCTATACTATTCTTAATCTTCCCCTGTATATTTTATGCTTACCATTTATGCCTCGTATTCCTTGTACCTTTTCCCCCCTGCACTCTCTCCCCCTCCCCACTGATGACCCTCCATGTGATCTCCATTTCTGTGATTCGCCTCCTGTTCTGGTTGCTTGTTTAGTTTTTTGTTTTTTGTTTTTAGGTTAAGTTGTTGATAGTTGTGAATTTGCTGTCATCTTACTCTTCATAGTTTTGATCATCTTCTTTTTCTTAGACAAGAAACATTTCATATAATAAGGGCTTGGTGACGATGAGCTTCTTCAACTTGATCTTATCTAGGAAGCACTCTATTTGCCCTTCCATTCTAAATGATAGCTTTGCTGGATAGAGTAAGTGAGGTGGTAGGTCCGGCCTTTCCTAACTTTGAATACTTCTTTCTAGACCCTTCATGCTTGTAAGGTTTCTTTTGAGACATCAGCTGACAGTCTGATGGGAACTCCTTTGTAGGGGACACCCTTATCTCTTGCTACTTCTAGGATTCTCTCCTTCATTTTAATCTTGGCTAATGTAATTATGATGTACCTTGGTGTGTTCCTCCTTGGGTCCAACTGGTTTGGGACTCTCTGAGCTTCCTGGACTTCCTGGAAGTCTATTTCCTTTGCCAGATTGGGGAAGTTCTCCTTCCTTATATTTGCAAATAAGTTTTCTTGCTTTTCCTTTTCTCTTTCTGGAACCTCTCTGATTTGGATGTTGGAGCACTTAATGTTGTCCCATAGGTTTCTAAGCCTCTCTACATACTTTTGAATTCTTCTTTCTTCATTCTGTTCTCGTTGAATGTTTATTACTTCCTTATGGTCAGAACCATTGATTTGAGTTCCTCTTTCCTTCCCCTCACTCTTGGTTCTCTGTACATTTACCTTTAATTCACTTTTCATAGCCTTCACTTTTTCCTCTAGTATGTGACCATACTCAACAATTATGTAAGCATCTTGATTACCAGTGTTTTGAACTCTGCATCTGATAGGTTGTCTACCTCTTCTTCACTTAGTTGTATTTTTTCTGGAGCTTTGATTTGTTCTTTCATTTGGGCCAGATTTTTTGTCTCTGTGCACCTGTTACTTAATAAGGGGTGAAACCTCAGGTATTCGTTAGGGCAGGGCAACCTATGTCACTGTGTTGTGGCTCTGAAACCTCTGACTGAAGAAACCTGTGGGGGCCCTGGTTGGTGTATCTCAGTGAACTGAGCACAGGCCTGTGAAACAGAGAGTCACCAGTTCAGTTCCTAGTCAGGGCACATGCCTGGGTTGCAGACCAGGTCCCCAGTAAGGGCCAGTCAGGAGGCAACCACACACTGGTGTTTCTCTCCCTCTCTTTCTCTTTCCCCTCTCTCCTCCTGTAGTAAATAAATACATTTTTTAAAAAAATTGAGTTTTCCAATCTAAAATATATGATCTGTTTAGTCCATCTCAATTTGTACAAGTTAAAGTATTTTTTAAAAAGTCCAGGTATGTTTAAGACAAATTAACTTGAGACTTCTTGTCAAGATAAATGTGTAGACAGACATGGCTTCCCTCTTCACACAACCACATTAAAATTACAACTAAAATATAGAAAAACCATAACTCAGAAAGGTCAAAAATCAAGTTGAATGGAAGTCTGACAACTACGGAATTAAAGAAACCACATCCATCCAGACTGGTAGACAGATACAGACATGAAACAGTTTGGTCTCTCACCCATGTATGGTGGATACAAATTCAGCAGGGATACATCAGGAGCTAGGAGTCCCAGCCCCACACCAGGCCTCCCAGCCCAGGGTTACAGTGCCAGGAAGATAAGTCCGCAAGCCTTCTAGTTGCCGAAACCAGCAGGATTAAGTTAGTTAAAGAAACGTCTGGAGCCCCAAGCAGTTCCTCTTAAAGAACCCACACATGGATTCACCTACTCAGACTCACTCTCCCTGAGCTCCAGCACTGGGATAGCAGCTTGAAAGGCACCAGTGGTATACAGGGAGAAACTGAAGTGTCTGGCATCAAGGTGAACAGATACCATTGTCCCCTTTCTAAACCCTCTGCACACAGAACCAGCAAGCTGATGCCATATCTGAGGCTCCATCAACCTGACTAACTTTGTTTGACCCACCTTGGAGATCCACAGAGACCATACCCCACCCAATTTATGGGCCCACCCAAGCTGATTATCATATGAATGACTGGTCTTGGCTCATGATTCACAACTTCCTAAATACTCTCAAACAAGCAGATGAGACATTGAAATTAAGAACAAACAGACAATAACCAGTGGGGAGATGAGAGGGGATAAAGGGAGGGGAAAGGTGAAGAGGTTTTCCAGAACAAGTATAAAGGACATGTGGACAAAACCAAGGGGGGCTGGAATCAGGGGAGGAAGGTGGGGATAGCTGTGGTTGAAAGGAGAGATGGAAAGAAAAGCCAGACAACTGTATTTGAACAACAATAAAATTAAAATAATGAAAAAATAATTACAAAATAAAAAAACCCATAAAAACACAGCCCCCCCCCAAACAAAACAAAACAAAACAAAACAAAACAAAATGAAACAAAATAAGTTATAGTTGGCCTCAGTGAGCCCTGGGCCCAGCACTAGCAGCAGCCAGCTTGGATTGCTTTGTAGCTTAGTCAGGCTGGTCCCAGACAAACTTACACCCTGACATGGGTCCAGGTGGGCCCTGACCTTGGCCTGTACTACCCAGGAAACCCTAGGGCCAGCATAACCAGTGGACAGCTACAGACCACTTGGAGCACCACCAGAGTCTGCAAAGCTGATCTTCCATGGAAGGTGGAGGGTGTTGCTAAGTGGTCACAGCCAATCCTTGAAGCTGACTGGCCTGCGTAAATCCTTCCTGTTGACTTGCCAACAGCAACCAAGGCTCAACTACAAGAGGAGGGTGTACTCAGTCCACACAAAGGTTGTACCTCAAGTACCCAGCTTGGATGATAGGGAAGGCTATGCTACTGGACCCTAGAGGAAACCTGTTACATTAGGCCACACGACCAAGACAGGGAGTTGTAGCATCTCCACCCAATACATAGAAACAAACACAAGGAGGCTGCCATAATGAGGAGACAAAGGATATGTCCCAAATGAAAGAGCAAATCAAAACTCCAGAGAAAGAGCTAAATGAAATGGAGATAAGCAATTTATTAGATGCAGAGTTCAAAACATTGGTTACAAGGATGCTCAAGGAATGTAATGAGGACCTCAACAACAGAAAAAAGATCCAGGCAGAAACAAAGGATACATTAACTGAAATAAAGAACAATTTACTGGGAAATAGAAATTGTGTGGGTTTGAGCTTAGATTAAAAAAAGCAGAGAATCACCCTTGTGCACTGTTGGTAAAATGCAAACTGGTGCAGCCACTGTGGAAGACAATATGGAATTTCCTCAGAAAACTAAAAATGGAACTGCCTTTTGACCCAGCAATTCCACTGCTGGAACTATATCCTAAGAACCCTGAAACACCAATCCAAAAGAACCTATGCATACCAATGTTCATAGCAGTACAATTTACAATAGCCAAATGCTGGAGCAACCTAAGTGTCCATTAATAAATGAGTGGATCAAAAACTATGATACATTTACCCAGTGGAATTCTACTCAGCAGAGAGAAAGAAGGAGCTCCTACTCTTTGTGATAGCATGAATGGACCTGGAGAGCATTATGCTAAGTGAAATAAGCCAAGTGGTGATGAACAAATATCATATGATCTCACCTTTAAGTGGAACATAATCAAGAAAAAAAAAGCAAGCAAAATATAATCAGAGACACTGAAAGTAAGAACAATCTGACAATAACCATAGGAGTGGTAGGAGGGAATAATGGGGGCAAAGTTTTTCAGGAACTACTATACAGGACACATGGTCAAAAACAAGGGGGAGGATGGAAACAAGGGAGAGAGGGGGATTTGGCTGGGGTGGGGGGAGTGGTGGGGGGAATGCAAACAGCTATAATTGAACAACAGTAAAAAATAAAAATAAATAAATAAAGCTGAGAATCACATCAATGATTTGGAACATAAAGGAGCAAAAAAATGATCAAATAATAAGAAGAAAAAAAGAATCCAAAAAAATGACAATAGTGTGAGCAGTCTCTGGGATGATACAAGAGGTCCAACATTCACATCATAGAGTTGCCAGAGGGAGAAGAGAAAGAGCAAGAAATTAGAAATCTACTTGAAAAAATAATGAAAGAAAACTTCTTCAATTTAGTGGAAGAAATAGATATGCAAGTCCAGGAAGCACAGAGTCCCAAACAAGATGGATGCAAAGAAGCCCCCTACCCCCAAGTAACATCATAATTAAAATGCCAAAGGTTAAAGATAAAAAGTGAGTCTTAAAAGCAGCAAGAGAAAAGAAATTAGTTACCTCCCAGGGAGTTCCCATAAAACTGTCAACTGATTTCTCGAAAGAAACTTTTCAGGCTAGAATTGATTGGCAAGAAATATATAAAGTTGTGAAACACAGGGACCTACAGCCAAAGACAGCTTTAGCCAGCAAAGTAATCATTTAGAATCAAAGTGCAGATAAACAGCTTACCAGAAAAGAAAAAAACTCTAGGAGTTCATCATTACCAAACCATTATTATATGCAACATTAAAGGGACTTATTTTAAAAAAGATCAAAACTATGAACAATACAATGGCAATAATGATTCTGGACTTCTGGCCAAGATGGAGGCGTAGGTGAAAATACTGTGCCTCCTTGCACAACTAAGTTTAAAGACAACAAAATTTTAGTAATAAAAATGCAACCAAAACACAGAAAATTGAACTGTATGGAAGTCCGACAACAACGAACCATTCAGCCAGACTGTTCAGAGGGGCTTAGTCAGTGCCTGAGCGAGCAGGGTGGTGCAGGAAAAAGTGGCCGAACCCAGCCAGGCACGCAGGTGGTGGTCAGCAGATCCCAGGTGTGGGGTGGCAATGGGTGGACCCAGTGAGGGCACAGGGTGGCTGGCTGACCACGGTCACACATTCACACTCAGATAAACCAGGCAAAGGACCGAGCAGTGGGGCAGACAGTGCAAACTAGGGCTTCAGCGATGAGAGTTAAAGCCTAAAAGCGCTGATTGGAAAAACTTTCAGGGTCGAGTGCCGGGAGAGGCTCCCAGAGTCACAGAGAGTTCATTGGAGAGACCCACAGGGTCCTGGAGGGTGCACAAGCCCACACACCTGGGAACCAGCACCAGAAGTGCCCAGTTTGCTTGTGGGAAGCAGCAGAGAAGACTGAAATCTGAGAAACAGCAGAACAGACGCCATTGCCCCTTTCTGACCCTGCTCCCACAAACAGCATCACAACCCCGCAACTGGATTGCCCCACGCTGGTGAACACCTAAGGCTTCGCCCCCTCATACATAACAGACCAAAACATTATGGCTCAGGAAGAACAGCTCAAAGCTCCAGAGCCAATAATTCTAAGCAACCAAGAGCTAGACAACCTATCAGGTGCACAGTTCAAAATACTGGTGATCAGGATGCTCACAGAACTGGCTGGTTTTAGTCACACATTAGAGGAACAAATGAAGCCTAAGCTAGTTGAAATGAAGGGAAATGCACAGGAAACCAATAGTGATGGAAAGGAAACTGGAACTCAAATCAATGGAGTGGACCAGAAGGAAGAAAAAAATGACCAAACAGTAAAGAATGAAGAAATAAGTATTCAAAAAAATGAGGAGAGGCTTAGGAACTTCCAGGACATCTTTAAACATCCCAACATCCAAATTATAGGGGTACCAGAAGAGGAAAAGGTAGAGCAACAAGTAGAAAACTTATTTGAACAAATAATAAAGGAGAACTTCCCCAGTCTGGCAAAGGAAATACACTTTCAGGAAAGCCAGGAAGCTCAGAGAGTGCCAAAGAAGTTGGACCCAAGAAGGAACACACCAAGGCACATCATAATTACATTAGCCAAGATTAAAATGAAGGAGAGAATCCTAGAAGCAGCAAGAGATAATGGGACATTCACCTACAAAGGAGTTCCCATCAGACTGTTAGCTGATTTCTCAAAAGAGACCTGCAGATAAGAAGAGGCTGGAAAGAAGTATTCCAAGTCATGAAATCCAAAGACCTACAGCCAAGATTGCTCTATCCAGCAAAGCTTTCATTTAGAATGGAAGGGCAGATAAAGTGCTTCTCAGATAAGATCAAATTCAAGGAGTTCATCATCACCAAGCCCTTATTATATGAAAAGTTAAAGGGACTTATCCAAGAAAAAGAAGATAAAAAATATGAAAAGTGAAAGGACATCAAACTCACAGTTCTTAACAACCACACCTAAAACAAAAGCAAACGAAGAGGACAGCTAGATCAGGAGCAGAACCATAGAAATGAAGATCACATGGAAGGTTAGCAGCAGGGGAGTGGGAGGAGGAGAAGTGGGGAGAAGGTACAGAGAATAAGTAGCATAGATGGTAGGTAGAAAATAGATAGGGGGAGGGCAAGAATAGTGGGGGAAATATAGAATCTAAAGAACTTGTGACACATGGACATAATCTAAAGGAGGGGATGGGGGAGGGGTTGTGCCCGGTGGAGGGGAACGAAGGGGTAAATGGGACAACTGTAATGGCATAATCAATAAAATATATAAAAATGGCAATAAATACATATCTATCAACAATGGAATCTAAACACCAAATTAAACAAACAAGAACAGAGATAGAACCTTTGGATCTGGAGAATGTTTTGATGGTTGCCAGAGGCGTGGGGAAATGGGTGAAGAGGTGAGGGGATTCGGAAGTACAAATAAGAAGTTACAAAATAGATATGGGCATGTGAAGTACAGTATAAGAAATGGAGTAGCCAAAGAAGTTTTACGTATGACCCATTGAAATGAACAATGGTGGGGCGATTGCCTGAAGGATTAGAGGGTGTTGGATGGAGGGAAGCAAAGAGGGGAAAATACAGCAAAGGCAATAGCATAATCAATAAAATATAATTTAAAAAACAAAAAAATAAGACTAAATAAGACTAAAATAAGACTAAAATAAGACTAAAATAACTTTACAATACCTTTGATTATGACAACTGGAATTTTCCAATAGTATGTGCATCTTTCTAATCCACCACACTTCACTTTATTGTAGCTTTGTGTATTGTTTCAATTCTATCTGTTCTAATCTGTACTTATGAGCACTTATTTTGTACAGGTTAGTTCGTCTCAGCCTGTCCTTCATATGTAAAATATTAAGCCTAAAAAATTAGTTACACCCAGGGGCGTTCCCATACAACCATCAGCTGATTTCTCAAAAGAAACTTTTCAGTCTAGAAGGGATTGGCAAGAAATATTCAACATTGTGAAAAGTGGGCACCTACAGCCAAAGATTGCTCTAGCATTTTATCATGGTATCCTTTCTTTCTAGAATGTCTGCAGAAGACCAGAAGAAATATAACAGTTTTAAGGGGACTGCAGGTGAGCTCTTCAAAAAGTATAAGGTGGAAATTTCAAATGCAATAAAGAAACCATTTCCTATATTTGAAATTCTCCGGGACCGTGGATTCATCACCGATGAAAAATATAACGTAAGTGAGGTTTACTTTGTCACAATCTGGCAAACAGTGCTAAACTATGTTTTTTTTCTGATGTGTTTGGAGTCAAACATCAGAGAACAACGAGACAACTGAGGAGTCTCCTGTGAGTGGGAACCTTCTCGTGTATTGCTGTAAGTATTCCTACAAGGTCAGAAGGGAGAAGAGAAAACAGGCATTATTGGAAACAGTGCTGCCCCTGACTGAAGGAACAGTGCCCTGTGGTGTCCGGGCCCCAGAGTTTGGTGCATAGCCCTGGAGACAGGCTGGACCCATAGATGAATAATGCCTTGTAGGACTTATACATACAATATAGCACAAAATAGAAAAAACAGTAATTTTAATGAATGAATGAATAAGCTTAATGACTTCATTTAATGAAATAATAATTGTCACAACATTTCATTTCAGTGACTATCAATTCAAATATTTAGATCTGAGAACATTAAAAACCCCAGAGAATAAATGTCTTGTTAGGACAAATTTTAAAGTAAATGCTTGTTATTGTTTCTCCACAGTGTTCAATTGTGGAGAAACTCAACATTGTGGAAAGACCACAATGTTTACCTCCTTTCCTATTTTTTCCTTTTCTTTTGGTATTTCTGGAGTATTGGAATTCTGTTAATTTTAGCAAAAAACTTAAGTGGAAATGCAGAGTTCAAGTTTTCTCTTTCCCTATGAATATACTTACTTTATGGCAAAGTTCACAGGAAGGGAAACATCATCACCTGGCTTCCCCAAGCCCTTCTAGGCTGAGTCTGTCCTGGGGAAGGGACAAGCATTTTCCAGTCGATGGAACAGCAGCTCATCACCTGCTCTGTCGATTCCTAAAACATTTGGCCAGCGCTGCAGGTGTTACACATCACTTAACCTAATTTTTGTTCTACAAAATTGTTCCTCCTCCCATTTACTGTAAACGAGGACAAGGAGATCAAATTCACAAATGGATATTTTCAAGGAAGACAGATTTACTTGTTCCACTTAGTGGTCATACAAACATATACAAATTCTAAACTTTTACATCAGAAGATGCATTCTAGGGAAACTGTCGTACATTAACAATAAAAGCACTTTCTTGGGCTCTTCTGTACTTATATTTTCCCCATTCACTATTTTTTAAGGAGTCTCGAGAAAGTCTTAGAAAACGGATTTCTGTACAAGAAATTGTATATGATATTCTTACTGAACTGGAGAAAACATTTGACCTGCCCCTTCTGGGTGCTTTGTTCAGCAAGGCCATCATGGAGAGCTATCCTGATTTAAGAGACAGTTACAGAATCTTCAAAAAAGGTAATTAGGTTTATTACTGACTTTTTGATGTCCAGGGCCAGTTTTTTCCCACGAGTATATACTGAGTTCCTACCTGTGCCAAACACAGTGCTGGGCAGTGGGGCTACACCAGTTCAGAAAACAGACATGTCATGAGTGAGTCTCTCAAAGCTTATAATGTAATGGATACAGTAAAACACCCACCAGGAGGTCTGCTTAACTAGGCATTTAGACTCACAGGACATGCAGAGACACGGTGGCATCAGATTTACTAAGAAGAACAAATGACAAGAAACATAGCATCCCTAAAGGGTGGAATCAGTTGCTGTTATTCTATGGGACCCTTTGTAATGGTCCCCACAGCAGTCCATCCAGTCATGTGCCACCTGCCTCAAGTGAGAGCTTAGCTATGAGTGTGGGGTCCACCACATTCTAGTCACACAGTGCCCGGAGGAGTCAGTGTCTCATGTAACAACTCTATAATCATAACTTATTGCAACCCCACAAGGAAAGAGCCAACTTACAGGAGTCACCCCATTGGAGGAAGACCAAATATGGCTTAGAGTTCATATCTAGGCCCTCACCGGCCACATGCAAACTCCCTACATACTGTTACTGCCCAATTTTCTCCATAAACCCAGTGTTGGCCTAGCGACACAGAGGGAAGCCACCTTCATCAAGTTTCCAGAGTAATGAGCAAGAAAATTAACCCAAACTCAAATTTGCTTTTAAAGAAGGGGAAAAGGTTTTATTATCACATTCTCCACAACACATGCAGAAATTCTTAAATGTGTAATTTGAGGTGATGTTACTCTTCTGGATGGCGATCTCTAATTGTCTCCCTCTCTTGCGTTCTCTCAGAGTTGCCAGACATAAAAAGTTTCCTGGAGATTGATGGAGAAAACGAGGGGCAATCTGATATCCAACTAGGCCTTGAACAAGGTGATTGCAGCCAAATAAAAACGGATTCTCATCTGCTAAGAGGAAAGGAGAAAGGGAGGTGGGCTCTGAGGCCAGAGTAAGGTTTGGGAATCTGAGGAGAATCATAGAGGAAACTGGAGAATGTAGTGGGGGTTATATGTGTGAGCATCGGCCCAGAGGCCAATCCTGGAGGAGTAGCTGTGCCAGCAGACCAGGAGCTCCATAACCAAGACAAAGGAACAGGAACCCAGAGTGTCAGGAAACCAGATTTAATAAGAATGCTGACCTGGAAGTAATTGTGATTTAGAAAAACCCTGGGAGAGAAGATCAGCGTGAAGCTGTGAAGGACTAGGAATTGTGGACACACAGTCAATATCACATAGGAGGTCCTTGATGGTGACAGAAAATGGGACTGACTTAAATATAGGGGATGCTGTCCAAGAGCAGGAATGTTCAAGGAGATAGGCAGTCATATGAGGAGAGAAGAGGGGAAGAAGTAAGATGTGGAGGAGAGGATGGTTATGATTTGAGAGAGAGAGAAGGAAGAGAAATGAAAGACAGGAAGGAGAAGGAAGTGAAGGACACAATAAAACAACCATATTATTAGGAGCTTACTTATTGAACATTGACTCATGCAGTTGTGGGCTTAGTGCTCACAGCTGCCCTTGGGGAGTAGTCTTCTTATCTGCCCATGTGCGAAAGATGAGACTGAAATCTAGAGAGACTGTCTATGCAGTTGGCTTGGGGTCAAATAGGCAGGATAAACCTAGATATTCTGAACCCAGAGTCTGTGTTCCTAACCCTGTGCACACCAGATAGTCTCACGGAAAGGACAGAAGCCCGAAACAAAAATAGGGAACATAAGCAGAGAGAAATGCATAAAAAGAAGAATAACAGGAGCTGGAGGAAGTGCAGGAAATCAGACATTGAATCTCATGAAAATTCCAACAATACAGAAAAACAGACATGCAGAGTAAGGGTGTGGTGTGAAGGGAAGTGGAGAGGAGAGAACAAGATTTTGTAGAAAGTAAGGTTACCAGTCAAAGGCAGCTCTAAAAAAATAGTTCATGGTGACTTTGGGTGACACGAAAAGTCATCAGCAGTTACTGAGTGGCTTGTGAACAGTCTCAGTAAGATGGCCTGGCTGAGACCAGCGGTGTAGTGGATGGCCATAGTCACACGGGGACCCCAGGGTCCAGATGAGATCTGTATTAATACCTGGGGGAGGGGATTATCAAGTCTTACCTTGTAAAGGTTTACATGGGACTAGGGGAGAACAGCACAGCTTGTACTTCAATTCCTAAAATAAATTTCTACTTTCTTTCCCCAGAACCTGGTAAAAACTCATATTCAAACCTGCCTTGGAGCAGCCCACCTCCCTTGAATTACACTGGTGTGTTTCTAGTAACTGCTGTTTTTATCTTATTCTAGCATGTGCAGTGGGGGGCGGGGAATGAGGGCTGATTGTGCAGAATAGTCATTCTTTGCATCTGCAGTTTCCCCAAAGATTTAGAAAACAGAGTCTTCATTTTCCTGGTTGCTGGGAGGGCTGGTCCTTCCCTACCTCCTGCATGTCCTTCCCTACCTACCTCTGCCATCCCTGGCCTGGACCTATTGGCCCTGCACTTGGTTTCACAGTCTCTGCCTCTGTCTTGCTCGACACTGGCTGCAGCCTTGCTTTGACGTCATACCCAGCGGTGGCCAGCACTGCAGAGAGAAGAGTGGGGCAGGGATAATGAGCGTTCCCCTGGGCCAGGGTCTCTCAGGTGTTGGGCCCCTTGCACAAGAGCAGGGACACCATGCAAATGTTGTGCGAACCCTCTCCCCTCACCTCCGGGACTGCAGGCCTGGCACTGCTCTAAAGCACCCTGGAAGGCACAGTATGCAGCCTTCACTGGGATGTGTTATTTTGAGAAAGTATGATTTAAATTAGTAACACATTGTTATTTAAATAAACCTTTCAGAATGATTTTTGAGAACACCTTTATACTTTTCACAAGTCATGTTTACTCAAAGTTAACATTTAAGAGTATAAAATATCCAGCATGCATCAATCCATACTCTTCTTACTTTATCTACAAGTGAGCTGGTGGGCACAGAGGGGTGAGAGGAAGGAACAGTGATGAGTAATGGGCAGAAAAGGGTTTCACTGTGTGTGTGTGTGTGTGTGTGTGTGTGTAGGGGGATGTGGTGGGGAGGAAACAATGACATTATAACCCAAATATTGCAAACAAGCCACCAATAAATGTGTCCAAGAGTCTGACCCACCTAGGATGGTTGACTGTGACATGTACAGGGGTGGAAAAGGCTGTGTCTCATGTCCCTTCTTCTAAGAGGTGGCTCCAAAGAACTATGGATATTGCATTAGAATGCACCAGGGCCCAAGTTCTATGTTAAAATTGTAAAAATTAATTTTGTAAATCACATTTATTATAAATTACTTTGCTTAGAAAATAGTTCTAAATTAAAAAAGTCAAGCTGCAATGAAAGTAACATTTAACCTTTCACACACTATTGGGGTGGCTGGGAACATTATTCGTCAATAATGAATGCAGGAGGTTCACCATGGGGAAGAGGGTGTGCAGGTCCCGGGAGGTTTACTCAGAGATTCATTCCTTGTTGTTTCCTGCTCTGCTCTGCCCTCTAACTCTGGCCACAGACCTCCGCAGACTTGTTTGCCAGCAACCTTGCACTGCGTCCAGCTGAGTTCCTAACCTGGTAGACAGTAGCAAGACATTACAGGGTGGGAGTAAGGGAGAAGTTGGTAAATATTGGTGTCACTTTCTTGGGCCTCAGCTCTGACAGTGGCTGCATCTTCCCCATGACACCACTTCCCACCATGTAGGCCAGCCATAGTACAGCTTCTCTCTATCTGGTGACTTTGGGACGTGACCTCACCCGCGTAGCCCAGTGCATACCTTCCTCTTGACTATTTTGAGAGCTGCCACATTTTCCATTTGGGCTTCTCAGCTCTTCCATCAGCTGTATAACTAATCATCTGGATTAAATTCCTTCTGCTCTAAAGCTTAGAGAGCTTTGAATTTTATTTTTCTTTTGGACCCTGATTGATATAGGGGTCAAATAAAATATCTGTGAATCAAAATGTGGTCTAGGTCCTGCCACATCTGATAATGGACTCTCAGAGCAAGTCCCTGGAACAGAAGAGACAGCTGCTATAGTTCATACAACCACTGACAACAATGGTGCACTGGAAAGCCAACAAGCAAATGAGCAATGTGCCCAGCAGTCTGAGCCAGCAGGTAAGACTGAGTGTCTGGGTTGCATGAGTGTGGAGGGGAAAGGGCTGGTGGAGGGACTCAGTGTGGTGGACACAGTCACAGGAGTAGAACCTTGGTAATGATGGGAATGCTCAGATGGAGAGAACATCAAGACAAAATTGATATAGAAGAGGCATTCACAGGTCATAAAAATAATTAAGAAATATAATAGGAGACAGTGGGAAACATTGCAGAGAATGGATAAACTGAAGGTTCACATAGGGCACAGCAGGGTCAGATCCAAAGTGAGGCAGGAACCCAAAGGCCTGTGAAGAGGATCTCACCATCAGCACCTCCTGTGCTGTAGACAACTACTTTGCTCCACCATGGACCCTGCTGGGCCCTGGTGCACAGTGATATAATAAGTGTAGAGAAGTAAGTATGAATAGAAAAAGATATAGAGGGAAATAAATATCAATAAATAGTAAAATGGGGACACACCAAGAGCACTACGTTGCGAATGAGTCAAGGACAATGAATGAAGAACCGGCAGGGAGAGGACCAAGCACTGTCTGATCGGAGGAGACAGTCACCCCAAAGAGGGCACAAGGGGCTTATCCTAGTTCCACTGAGAAGGTACGGTGTCCACGGTGATGAAAATGGCCTGAGAACCTTCTCAGATAAAAATAGGCCTCTCCTCTGAAAAGTAGAAACAAAGTAAAAAAAAAAAAAGAGTTAAAAGAGGCACAAGGGAAGGACAGCAGAGCAGCAGGAAAGGAGAGGGTGGGAGAGCTCTCCCTGCAGTGGAATTATAGGGAGAAGAGCTTAATTGTACTGAGGGGGTTCACTCTCTCTGAAGAGACAAGTGAAATTCTGCATTTTTGCAATTCGGTCCAGGAGCAGAGCTACTGAACCATGGAATCCCAGTGAATTCCGGCCGTACAGATCCAGCAAACATAAAGAAGGAAAAGCCATTTTTTAATTCAGGAGTTGATTGGGAAGCCCAAGGAAGGACTGACTGTAACCAGGCATCTGCCATAATAGGCAAGGCTGACTGAAGGAGTGTGTGATGTGAATCACAGTACTGGGCAAGGGTCTGGGACATGTCAGAGGGCCCATGCAGGCTGTCCTGCTGACCTGGGTTAGAGGTAGGTAGGGGAGGGAACCAGTGCCTTATGCGGTGAGTTCAGCAGAGAAGTGTCCGCAGTAATTGGAAAAATATCAAAACAAAAATGGTTGACTTAAGCATTGACATCCCACTGTTTCTATGCAATGGAAGAAAGTGACCGATGTAGGGGTTGAGGGAAATCAAAGAACCAGGGTATTCATTACAGGAGAGAAAGCGGAACACACGAAGACAAGGAGAGTTATAAAGACATGCCATCAACAGGCATAATTAGTGGAAATTGTTTGAGCCAACGGGAAAACGAATTAAAATGAGAATGAAAGAAGAGGTAGAATGTGGGTGGAGGTGGGAGACAGGGTGACTGTGTGGTAAGAAGAGCTGCAGAATGGGTACAGCTGCCTTTTGTGCCTGAATCTCAATACCTTCTTTGTAGGACCTGGAGCAACCTGCCAGGCCTACACCTTAGGGCACAGACCAGGGGGACCTGCAGGAGTTAACTTAGCTCCTCAGTCTTTGTAGTGCTCTTGTCATGGGTTTTCCTGTCCAAGGGCTCCTTGGGCCACTAAGGGGTTTTTGTTCTTTGTACAGAGATCAGCAATGAGGACTCTGCAGAAAGCAGAAACAGAGAAAAGGCCCCAGAAGTTTCCACCTCAGGAGTAAAAAGGAAACCTGGTAAGGAGGAGGCAACTTAAGGCTTGGGCTGCAGGAAGTTGAATTAACAGATACTGTTTTGTGAGGCATCTATTCTGAATTGATTCTGCACTAAGGATCCAGTCCATTCTGGAATCCCATTCTCTGCATTTTACTTGATCACTTTGGGATGTGCAAGATGAGAAATAATTTTATTTATATTTTTGAAGATGAGGCTGTATATTGGTGGGTTCTATTAATATATGCATCTATAAGGTGATTGTATAGTAGAAATAGGCTGGCAAAGTAATGAGCTTGCTTTAAAATTAACTGATATAAGTATAAAGTACTGAATTTATACAATTATTTCTAAAGAGAAGAGAAAACAAATATTTCTTTACTGGAAGGTCACATCTGAACACAAACTTTGAATAGTGTCAAGAGTCAACTCCTCCAGCTATCTAGTGTTAGCAGAAATGCATAAGGTATTTTGAAACCCAGAGTATTTTTTCTATGGAGTTCTTCAGCAAGTCATGAACATATAGTGACTTTTCAAAGGACCTTTGTAAAGAGTGTCGTACTTTTTCCTTTACAGCAACCCTGAGGGGTAAGCAGGATGGACAGTGTTACTCTTGTTTCTAGATGAGCAAACACAATCACATAATATTAGAAGTTCTGGCCACAGTGATCAGACAAGAGAAAGAAATAAAAGGCATCCAAATTGGCAAGGAGTAAGTAAAACCGTCAGAGTTTGCAGATGACAAGATAGTGTGCAGAGAAAATCTCATAAACTCCATCAAAAAACAACTCAATATAAGAAGTGAATATGGCAAAACAGTGTGATGCAAAGTCAATATTCAGAAATTGAAGGCATATTTGCACACCAACAATGATGGATCACAAACATAAGTCAGAAAAAAAACACCCATTTTCTATAGCAACAAGAAAAATAGAGCACCTAGGAATAAACCTAACAGTGAAGTAAAAGACTTATACTCAGAAAACTACACAACACTGAAGAGAGAAATTAAGGAAGGCATAAATAAATGGAAGCAAAGACCATGTTCATAGATTGCAAGAATTAACATCATCAAAATGCCCAAAGCAATTTATAGATCATTGCAATCTCTCTTAAAATACCAATGACATACTTCACAGATATAGAACAAACATTCAAAAATTTATATGGAATCATAAATGAAATTGAGTAGCTTCAGCCACTTTGAGAAAGAAGATCAAAGTAGGAGGGATCACAACACCTAATACCAAAGTATATTACAAGGCCACTGCTATCAGTACAGTCTGACACTTGCATAAGAACAGTCACATAGATCAATGGAACATAATAGAGAACCCAGAAATAAGCTCATGTCTCTATGGTCTTATTGGACTGTAGGGGACCGGTTTGTTTTAGTCTGGCAAATATGACTCAGCTCTGTGTGGAAAACCTACAGAAGCAAAGTGGTGGGCAGGAGACAGATCTTCAAACTGTTTTCCCGTGGGAATCAGGCCTAAAAAATGCATACAGATTGTTATGGTTTGCTCTTGCTAAAACTCCATCACCCTGGTCTAAAACAACAAATGTGTATAGTTTATCTTCCAGGTAATATCCAAAGCCTGTATGAGTTTTCCCAAGGACAGAGCTAATCAGCTCATCGCCATTCCCCTCTGCATGTTATTTTCATTTCCTTGATTGTACCTAAAATGTAGACAATAATATTCTATGTAATAAGTAATAAATCTTTCTCTGATGTAAGACCTGAGGAAAGCAATATAAAAGCCTGTCTAGGCAAGGGTCTAGGGGCTCCCTTCTTGAAGGAGTAGCCGAGGCGTCCATAGGCACTCTCCCCTTGAGAGAGTAGTTGTGCCGTTCCCTTTCCCCCCACAGGATTGTTGTCCCCTGTGCATTCATTCTCGTCATCAGCCACAACAGGCAGACTCTGCTGACCAGGGTCTGCCACATCTGGTGCCCAGGAACAGGGACGCAAAGGCTATCAGCCACATTGGACCATAAGAGTCCTGAGTCTTATTGGACCACACGAGTCCTCCCCTGTGGGCAGGAGCATAAAATGGAATAATAATAGCCTCTTCAACAAATGTTGTTGGGAGATCTGGACAGTTACATGCAAAAATATCAAACTCGATCACCAACTTTTGGCAGGAATGCAGACTGGTGCAGCCACTGTGGAAAACAGTATAGAATTTCTTAAAAAAATTAAAAATGGAACTGCCTTTTAACCTGGCAATTCCACTGCTGTAAATACACCCTAAGAATCCCGAAACACCAGTTCAAAAGAACTCATACACTCCTATGTTCACAGCAGTGCTATGTACAACAGCCAAGATTTGGAAACAGCCTAAGTGCCCCTCAGTAAATGAGTGGATCAAAAAAGTGGGTACATTTACACAAGGGAATATTACACAGCAGAAAGAAAGAAGGAATGCCTACCCTTTGCAACAGTATGGATAGAATTGGGGAGCATTATGCTAAGTGAAATAAGCCAGTCAGTGAAAGACAAATACCACATGATCTCAAAATCAACAAAACAAACAAGCAAGCAAAATATAATCAGAGACATTGAAATTAAGAACAATCTGACAATAACCAGAAGGGAGGTATGAGGGGACAATGGGGGAAGGGGGAAAGGTTTTCAGGGGCAACAGTAAAGAACACATAGACAAAATCAAGGGGAGGGGGTGGATTCAGGGGAGGGAGGTGGGGATGTCTGGAGTTGGTGGAAGTTGTGGGGGGAAAATGTAGACAACTGTACTTGAACAACAATAAATTTTTTTTAAAAAGGACAGACAGTAACCAGAGGAGAGAAGTGGGATAAAACACAAAAGAAGGGAAAGGGTCCGTTTAAGGAACATGTATCAGAGACCCCGTAACAAAGATAAGGAGTGGGGAGGACTGAATGTGGGAGATGGTGAGTAGGTAGGTCAGGGGAGAGTAATGGGAGAAAAAAAATGGGACTATTGTAAAAATTGGGACTATTTATTGTAATTGAACAACAATAAAAATTGTAAAAATTCTTTTCTCATTTTGATGCTCTGCTTAGGTGCTTACTATCATCTTGTCTTCTAAATCAATGATATGATCCTCTGCTTCATCTAATCTGCTGTTCATTCCTTATAATATATTCTTTATTTCAGGTATTGTATTCCACATTTCTGATTGGTTATTCTTTATGGTTTCTATGTTCTTTTTGATGCTTCCTCTCTCTTTAGTGAAGTTCGGAGATCATCCATTCTTCACCTAAGGCCCTTGAGCATCCTATAACCATTGTTTTAAACTCTGCATCATTTTGGTTACTTCCATTTCATTTAATTATTGTCCTGGGGATTTACTTTGCTTCATTTACTCAGGGCATAGTTCTTTATCTTCCCATTTTCTCTGTGTATTAGATAGATCTGCTATGACTCCCAAACTGGGGATGATGGCTTCATAATGGAGGTGTCTTGTGCTCAGTGGCACAATCTTCCAGATCACCTGAAGCTAGGCTTCCGTTGGTTGTTCTCATTAAATTCTCTATAATTATCTGTCAATTCAGTGCTAGCCAGGAGCAGTTCAGTGTAGCTTCCACCTACTGCATAGCCATCTTGAAATCGACCATCCCCAGCCCACATTTTTATGGATTTCTGTCCTCCAGCATGTCACAAATTTAAATGGGGAATTTTATGTGAAGTTTTGCACAGATTTCCTCATAAAGACACTAACATCTGAACAGGATATGATGCCTGTTCTTACAGCTGAGTGTAATGGAATTTAAGAGAATTTTTTAAAGTGATATTGAAAAATGAAGGAAGACCCAGGGCCAATTGTGAAGTCATACTTCTCAGTGTAGTAGGCTTTCAGTTCCTTTTAAAGAAAGAGAAGAACAATAAATCAAACACCGTTTTAAACTCAATCCTCCTGCAGTATTAATCATGCTAATATTTGCAACTTTCATCTATTCTTTTCTGTTTTCTCACTACCACCTGTTATTTTGTAGGTACTGTGAATCCTGAAAACAAATCTACTCCAGGAAAAAACAAGAAGAAAAAGAGTAAGAATAAAATTTTACTTGCTTTGGATATGAGAAATAAGTTTTATAATCCTAGTATTTTATCATTATTATTATTATTCATAATATTGTGGTTAGTAGAATGATGGTTCCTCAAGATGTTCATGTTGTAATCCCTGAAACCTGTAATGTGTTATCTCCCATTGCTAGTGGGCTTTGCAGGTGTAATTAAACCAGGGACCTGGAGGTGGGGGAGATTACCCTGGATCCCCTGGATGGCCCCAATACACTCCCAGAGGCCTTTAAAAGTGGAGAGCTTTTCTTGGCTGTGGACAGAGGAAGGAGTGACTATGGAGGAACAGTCAGAGAGGTGCCATATCGCTGGCTCTGCAGATGGAGCAGGGACTAGGGAATGTGGGGGACCATAAGAAGCAGGGAAAATCAAGGAATCAAATCGTCCCCCAAGCCTCCAGAAAGGAATGAAAGTCTGCAAAAAACCTTTATTTGAGCCCTGTAAGGCAGTGCCAGAATTCTTACTGACATTATTTTAAAATAATAAGTTTATGTTCTTTTAAACCACTATTTGTAGTAAATTGTTATGGCAGCAATGTGGAAATAAACAGACTCATCCTTAACAGTGGGTTATGCTATAGAACATTTTCTAAAAATGTGCTGATGGCTATGGGCCGGGAGAACAGGCTGGAAGAATTTTAACTTGAATGGTTAAAAATTCCTAGATTGAGCAGCTTGTAGAATGTGGGTGGTGAAGCCCTAGTGAGGACTCAGCAAGAGGGACGAACATGAGAACAACAACCTTTGTTGTCTCAGAAAATACAAAATCATCCTGAACAGCACAAATATGGAGGTTTCAAGGTGTGACTGCTTAGGGCTCAGAAGGAAATAAGAACATGTTTTAGAAAACTGGAGGAAGAGGATTCTCACTACACAGTGACAAAAATTACAACCAAATCCTTTTCTGCAGTTATGTGGAAAGCAGAACTTTCTGGATATACACTAAGGAGATTTCTAGGTGATGATGATGCAGCTGGTTTATTTTTGCTGCTTACAGTAAAATGTGAGAAAAAAGAGATAAACTGAGGGTGAAATTGTAAGGCAAAATAAATCAAGACGTGATCATTTGGAGAAGTCTGAGCCTATTCTGGTCGAAAATGATGGTAAAATTAGAAGACCCACTGTCAGGCAAGTGTGCTCTATAGAATGACTAAGAGTGTGGCTGTACAACTTTTTGCTAGAGCCTCAGAAGTAGCAAAATGCCAGAATACTCAGTCACAGAGAGGTGGTTTGATGAGATGTTGTGTGTGACTCAGATCCCTCCAGCCATCTTAGCAGAAGCCAAAAATTTTCCATGTACACTATCATGTCATCTGCAAACAGTGACAGTTTTGTTTCCTCTTTTCCAATTTCGATGTCTTTTATTTCTTTTTCTTGTCTGATCACTGTGGCTAAAACTTCCAATACTATATTGAATAGAAGTGGTGAAAGTGGACAACCTTGTCTTGTTCCTGGTCTTAGTGGAAAAGATTTAGTTTTCTTTTTTTCTTTCTTTATTTATTTGAATATTTTTTCTTTTGCTGCTCTCCTTCGGGGTTTTTTCTGGCTTGTCTTCCAAATCACTGATTCAACACTGTGCTTCATCTAACTTACCATTTATTCCTTCCAGTGTATCATTTATTTCAGATATAGCATTCTTTATTTCTGACTGGTCCTTTTCTATAGTTTCCATGTCTTTTCTATGTTACTGAGCATCCTATAATGGCTACTTTAAATTTTATGGGTGATAACTTGCTTGCCTTCATTTCATTTTGCTCTTATGGAGAATTCTTTTGTTCTTTCAATTGGAGCTTGTTTCTTTGATTCCCTTTTTGACAGACGTTTTGTGTTTGTTTCTATGTGTTTGAGAAATCAACAGACTCTGGGGTAGACTTGTGTCACACTGTCACATGCTGACTGTGACTGGCCTTAGGCAACATGTTTGGAGTTATCAGCGATTTACACACCACAGCTCCCTCTGCTGGACCTGGTGTGTGCCAAAACAACCAGGGTGACCCCAAGGCCAGCTTTTACCATCATGGGACCTGTGGGAGGGTCTACTAAAGTCTCAGATTTCCCAGCTATCTGTCTCTTTTTGCAGGCTTCTGTTAAGCTTAATCACTGAAAGTGCCTGGATCTGTACTCCTCAGCAGCCCAGCTTAAGCTCCACAGTGTGGGGCAGGAGGGATTCCTGCAGATGCGGCTATCACTTCCCTCAGGCTGATGCCACGCGGAAGGGAGTGCTCTGCCTGAGAAAGGTGACTTCCGCAATATGGGGAATGATCCAGCACAGGGTTGCTGGAGGCTGACCCTTCAGGTCTCTCCCCAGAGCCACCAAACCCAGACTCTCCTCATGAGGCTTTAGTCTACTCTGTCCCCCCTCTGCCAGGGCCTAGAGTAAGTGGCTGCAAACAAAACTTTTTTTGCATTGGCCCACTAAGAGGCTCTCTGTGCTTCTAGCCATCTCTCCCTGGCACACAGAAACCACGCTACTTTTCATACCCAGATGTTATTTGGGGCTTTTTCCAGGTCTGGTGCTGCACACTGGTGTACTGACCTTGGGGACACCCTCTTGCCACTGAAATGTTCCTTTGGAACTCTAGCTGCCACTTGTGGGAGCCCAGCCAGCCCTCTCACACTGCCGGACTTCCTACCATCCTCATTTGTGGTTATGTGGTTTCTTCCATAAATCCTGGGTTATAAGGCTTTTCTCCAGCTATTGTTCAGTTGGTTATGATATTTTCCTTTAATTTAGTTGGCCTTCCAGTTTGGTCCCAGAAGGAGGTTATTGTAGATTGCACCTCCCCTGCCATCATCTGGGATTCTTACTCATCAAGTCTTAAACTGGAGGTCCTGCCAGCTATTAGGGAATTTATGAACTGTGGTATTCTGTCTGGACTATGACATCTCCAGGAATGTAGATATTAGCAAATTCGGAATTAAAAGTAGGTATCTGGAATACCATATGAGGAATTGACTTCATTAACTCTTTAAAATTTGTTGAAAGTTCTTTTGGAAGCTAATGTGTGATCAATATTTATAAATGTTTTAAGTCCCCTTAAAATAATATACATTTGAACTATATGTTGGCAGTGACTTCTCCCTGTGTACATTTTTTTTATGAAACCCACTGTTTAAATCTATGGGATCCACAGTAATAAGTTGTCCTTGATCCATCAGGCTTGTATATAGTGATGTGTTAAATTTTCCAAATGATTGAATATTTGCCAATTCTTTCTTGTACTGTTGTTTGACTTTAAGTACTTTGACACTATTAATGATTATAATCATTTACTGGATGTGTTCTTTCATAGTTACAGAGTGCTATTCTTCATCCTTATTAATGCTTTTTGCCTTCAAATTTCTTTTTTCAGAGGGCTAATTTTGTTACATTAACTTATGCTTTCTGTTCTCTTACCTATTCATTAAACCTTCTTATACAGTTTTATTTCATGCCTCTCATAATGACACAGCTTTTTGTAATCTTCTCTGAAAATCCTAATCTTTTAATAGATAAGTTTTATTTGTTGCTTTAATTATGATCCCTGACATATGTGGGCTAATATATCTATATTCTTGCTAATCACACCTTTTGTGTATTTTTGTGTCTCTTGTATGTTATCTGTTGATTGAGATAGAATTCTACATTCCATTTTTTTCTCTTTTGGTGTGGAAATTGGAGACAAAATTTCTGTAATCTTTTTAAACATGCCTTAATCTCAAAGAATGTCAAGGAGTTAGCATGGATTTCCTCTAATTAAACACCCCATCTTTATCTGTAAGCTATTGTAGTTTTACATTTTGTTATTCATCATTTTATTTGTAAATTTTGAAACTACTATCATTTTGTAGTCACTATTTACTTCCACGAATCTTTCACCATTCTGTGTACTCATCGTTGTTTCTTTGTTCAGTGTCACCTTTGGTCTACCTGAAAAAAGTGTTCATTCTTTTGGTGAGGGTGTCTAGGTGGTAACACTGCCGAGGGTGGTAGGTGCAAATTGACCTTTATCTCGAAATAATTTTTTATCAAGATTAAATATTCTAGGTGAACATTTCTGTCTCCTCAACATACTGATTACTGCATTATCTTCTAAAATCTATTGTGTAGCTGACAAATATTCTTTTGTATTTTAATGGTCACTTTTTAGTTAATAAGTTTTTTTCCTTGCCAAAACCTCTCTATCCAACTATTGAATTATGAAGATTTTAAAATTACCAAAAAGTTGGGAAAATTAACAGTAAACATAGATTCACAATTAACATGTACTGTTCTTGCTCTATCACAGTTCTCTCCATTTATCCATTTCTCTATTTATTAAAAACCATTCTCAAAATTGAAACATTTATAAGTAGCAAACAGTAGTACACTTCCTTCCAAACACTTTAGTATGTATGTTGTATTAACTAGACTTCAATATTTGTATTTATTTTCTTTGTTTTCTGAGATAAAATTTACAATGAGTTGTACAAGTATTAAGTATATCATTCTATCGATTCTGTTTAAGGTACTTACCTGTACAACCCAAATCTTTATCAAGAGACAGAATGTGAGCATCACCCTGGAACTTAAAAAAAAAACCTCCTCCGAGGAGAGGAGGGAGACTATTATCCTGGGATATATCTAAGGAGGGAGACATTCTCTGTTGTATACAGGTCAGAAAACAAATTCGCCTTCTGACCTGGAGGGCTACATCAACTCTGGCTTCCAGAACTGCCTGTTATTCACACCTCCTTGAAAAGATACTCTGGGGCACGTGGCAAGTCGTGGAGAATTGCCTTCCAACCAACTCCCCGGGCACAACAGATCCTGGCAGTCTCCCCGTGAGGACACCACTCCGCCAGCCACGATAATTACTGGGACCACTGGGGGCTAGGACCAAATTCATTCCATTGGCCTGCTTCAGTATTTAATAAGTTTCCTAAACTGTAATTCTTTTAACCCTCCCATAATCCCTCCTTACAGTGCAAGTCATTGTGTGTGCATGAGAGGAAAACGAAGGCCTGGTTTCCACACAAGAGGTACAATCCCAAGGACACACATGGTGGCCCTGAAACAGAGGCATTTACAGTTGTTGAGGTTCCTAAGGGAATAGAGCAGCCAGGGCTAAGGTGGGCCCTTGTCCCCCCTTACAGTACTCAGTTCCATTCATTGCTGATGGGGTTTGGAAAGAGGTGGGGACAGGACAGTCTCTCCAATCTGACCTCTTTGGCCATGATGTTCAGATGGCAGTTGTCACCACCACACCCCACCACTGAATGACCGAGAATCAGTGTGGGGACATTGTCCAGAGATATTCTGCATGGGTTGTGCAGATACGGATACCAGCCCCTGATTCCTTGTATCCGACGTTGAGTGGCAGACTCAGCATCCAAGTGGTAGAAAACCTGGACAAGGTGGTTTCCTTTTAGAAAGAAGACTCAGGGCAGCTATGGAAGACAAATGTCATTAATACCTCTCCACCTCCCATGCCTTCCTAGGTGTTTCCTCCTCAGGTGCCTGGATCTTTGCTCTTCCTTCACTGTTACGAAACCTGTGTGTACTATTTTAATGGCCGCGATTTCCTCTTTCTTGCTAATAATCTCCTATTGTCATTCAGACTTTTCTTCAACAAGAATCAGATACAAGCCTGGCAAAGGCATTTCCAAAAAATGAAATCAAAATCAAATCAGAATCACCTGGGAACTTGGAAAACTGCACCCTCTATCTAGGCTGGTTGGGCAAAGTATGAGGCATCATTCCCAGCAAGGGTCAGAACAGAATCCAGAATTGTCAGAGTTGGTCTTTATAAGAACAGTGACCCCCCACCACTTTTGACTTGGTCACAATGCAGGAAGGGGCTGCTCCCCATTCCTGCCTTCCTTGAGGACAGCTGCCTTCAGTGCCCAAAGAGCCCTAACAGAGAAGGGCGTGAACAGGAGGAGACAAGGTCACAAAGTTAGATGATCAGAGAATTGGGTGTGGCTTCTGATAAAGGGCATACCATTGGCAGACTGCAAATGGTATGGTCCAGCCAGCCATGCAATTTGCAGATTGTCTAGAATTTCCTGGGCTCCTCTTTCAGCTTTGGAGAAGGCTGATGTGGGGGAGAAATGATGCAAAACAGTGAACACAAACAGAGGTGACACAGTCTCCATTAGGTCACCCCATCATTATCCTCTCTGCTGCTGAATCAGAGCTCAAATAGAGAGAGGCATATACAGCCTCTGACTTTGTTTCCAGTGACCTACCTTCAGGGAAATAGCCTGGCTGCAGAGCTCCCTTCTGCCAAGACAGCAGCTGTATGTGTCACTGTCACATAAGTGTCAGGGGGCTGACTGCGTGAGAAGCAAAGACAGTTATACTGACTCCTGGTATCTCTTCTAAAACATTCTGATTGTGGGGGTCTGAGAGGTGAAATCAAGGTAGACATTCTGTGGTTGTGTATCTGAAACCACAATGTCAATGAAAGAAATGTCACTGAAAGAAAGGCTGAAACTGCAGATTTGTGGAACAAAGTTCCCCAAGTAGCTCTATGACTTTATAGAAACAACAACTACATGACAGGAAGTTTTACATGTGCAATTGTAAAATGAGACAGAATGAAGTTTCTTGTCTTTCAGAAACAGGACAGCAGGCAGATGTGCCCGTAAATTTTGAAGATGAAATACTTCCTGTGAGGTGTAAAGAGAAGAAGGGGCTGTTAATTAAGAGGAAATTGGAACGAGGTAGGTTTTAAGGTTCACTTTAATTGGCAACCCCTCTGTGAAGGAATCACATGAAGTCATTGAATTGCCCATGGGAATTTCCTGTCACTCAAGGAATTGAGGCTCCACTGTGGCTCGAAAGAAGAAGGAAGGGGACCCTAAGATGATGTTTTTGCACGTTAAGCAGCGGTGCATATTAAGTGTTCACCCCCATGTGGCAGTGCCTCTGAGGATGCCCAAAGACAAGTGCAGGAATGTCAGTCTCTGGGTGGAGATGCTGCACATTTTACTTTGAATCAGATATAACAGGGAAGAGGCCCCCGGCCTCCATGTTCACATCCTGTGTCCCATCTGGGTAATCACCACCCAGACTGGGTATTAAACGTAGTGAGGGGACCACAGAATTTAGAATCAGAAAACCTGATCCCAGCCTCAGCTCTGCTGAGAGTGACAGTGTGAAGACTGGGGCCTTCCTGAGCCTGAAACGTCCCATCTAAGAAATGGAAAATAATTACAACCCTGCCTTCTGCCATGACTTTGAGATTTTGTTTACATATGAATATAAAATATTTTGTGATTTTCACATTATGAAACTTTTTACTTATTGTATGTATGATGAACTTCACATCAGATTATTTTTAATATGATTATGAGAACACTAATATAAATAAATATTTGTATCATAACTATTTTTTAAACAGCTTCCCTGTGATATAACTCACATATGTATAAATCACCATTTAGAGTATAAATTCACTGGGTTTTTTTATTTTGTCCATTCACAAGATTATGAAACCATCATCACAATTTAATTTTAGAACATTTAGTCCCCACTAAAGGAAACCAAATGCCACTCAGCAGTCAGTGCCCATTCCCACCGCAGCTCATCGCCCACACTAAGCAATGATTAACCTATGTTCTATGTATGCATCAGCCTATTTAAGCATTTTATCTCAACTGACTCACATAACATCTGCCTTTCTGTCACTGGTTCCTTCACTTAGCATGAAGTTCTCAAGGTTCATACATACAGTGTCATGTCTTATATGTCATTCTTTTTGTCATATGTGAACCTATTATGGATATACAATATTGCATTTATACTTCAGTTAGGGATTCTTTAGCTATCATGAATAATACCGTTTTATGCAAAGTTTTTTTTTGTGAACATATTTTTAAGATGCTTTTTAGTATATACCCTGGAGTGGAATTGCAGAATTATATGGTAATTCTATGTTTATCTTATTGAGAAAAAAAAAGACTATTTTTTAAAATATTGCACCAGTTTAATTCTCACCAGCAAAACCTGAGGGATCCAATTTCTCTGCATTCTCACCAACACTTGTTATTGTCTGTCTTTTTGTAGTGGCCACCCTAGTGCTTAGAAGAATTCGATTGTGGTTTAATTTCCTTTTATCTAATGATTATGTTGTTAAGTATATGGGTATCTTTTACATATCAGTTAAATTTTCTACTGATTAATATTTCACAACTATTTTAGTATCAGCTACCTATGATTTCAAGGATGGAAAAATATCTGCTCAATGATGACAGTAAACTCAGAGAAAATTGCTGTAACATAGAACATGGATGTTGCCTTACTGCCATTGTGAGCTGCAGGGCCCCTACTGTGATTTTAATTTAAAGCAGCAAATCTTCTTGGAGGGAATTTACAGGCTGGGGTAAGGTGTCCTGAAACATGAAAGGGGAGGTCAGAAGCTCCTCCTATTGATCTTGAACCCAGATGGGTCATGTCAGACCCAAAGTGGTGGGAAGCCAACCTTTGAGCTCTGAGGACAAAGAGGTGTCAGGATCAATGTACCTGATCTTACAGGAGCCACGAGGAAGTGCATAAGAACTGAAGATGGAACCTGGCTCACCCCCAGGGAATTTGAAATCAGAGGAGGCTATGAAAAAGCGAATAACTGGAGGAACAGCCTGACCTGTGGTGGAAAAACCCTAAAACTTCTGATAGAGGTATTTCAGTGATGGGGGCAGAAGGTGTGACTTTTTTTTGTTGTGGTCAAAGATGAGGTCATTATTTGCTCACCCAATATATGCTGAGTTGTGGCTGGAGCCTTGAGGACCCAGACTTTATCCTTTTTCCAGGAAGAGGTGCCCCACACTCACACCTCAGTACAAGGGAACCCATCCATTTGTCAAAGGGGCTCTGTTGGTATGTATGAAGGGGCTTGGAGCAGGGAAAGGCCATTCTGACCCAGGTGCTTGCAGACAACTTTAGGCACTGAAAGAAAGAAGACTGTCTACAATCAAACAAGTGGGCAGAACACACTCCAGAGAAAGAGGGGTGTAAACACCAGAACCACAATTGACATGATCTGAGTTTAGATAGACAGATTATGTGAGATACAGCATAATCCATCATTTGGTGTTGTTGGTGGAGAGATTTAATGTCAGGCTAGGAGTTTAAACTCATAACATGGACAGTGCAGAACCAGGGATTCTCCTGAGGTTTGATATGACATATTTAAAACGGTATCTCAGACAATGTGGGGACTTGAACCGACTTCACTGTCTTTCAGCCCAAGAAATGTATAGTTAACCTGCAAGGCTCAGCTTCCATGTCACTCCCGTCTGAATGTTCCCTGACTGACCTGCCCTGGTCACCCCTCCCTGGGCCCCCTGAACTCTCAAGTGAGGCCCTTCTCATACTGTCTTATTCTTATCCTTCCATGCATTCCCTTTGTCTCTGTAGACCCCCCTAGGAGTTGTCCTTTATGTGCCCAACATTGTCCAGGTACCTGACACATTGTAGGTGTGGGACATGTGTGTTGGTTGAATAGACCTGATGTGAGGAGGCAGGTCTGAGTGGCACTGGTGGGAATGGAGAGAGGGTGAGAGGTGCCAAAAAGATTGTGAAGGAAAACCTCTGAAAACTTCTGAAAAAGCACATGAGCAAGGAAAAGTATTCTAAAGATGTGTTTCTGGGTTCTGTGGGTGGATGTAGAAAAACAGGTGAGGAGAGGGAGATGGTTCCTTAGTTAGACAGCTGGGCTTTGAGATGACAGTTGGACATTTGTGTAGAAATATTTATAAAGAGGTTGGAATGCCAGTCTCACAAAACTTAAACACAGGCTAAGCATCAACTTGGATCTGTTTATCTTTCAGCTTAAATATATCCATCCACCTCCCAATGCAAAAAAGGTAATTATTACTTTATATAAGTTCTCATTACATAACTAATTTTATATGTTGTGCATCATTTTTATAGTTTCTCAGTTGCATAATTAACTTTGCTTTTTTCTCCTCTCCTGTGCCTTTATTTTATTTATGTGCCTATGTATGTATGTATGCATGTGTGTGTATTTGGCATGCCCTCAGTGTTGCTCCATTGAACATCAGGTTGTATGCAAGGTTATCTTGAATTGTAAACTGTTTCAGATGGGATGATATGGAGCCAATAAAATAGATCTCGTATAACTGAGTTTTAGCTATACATGTAACTGTTTAAAGTTGTCAAAGCTGTAAAAGCAAACATGATTATGGAATACATAAAATCCTTTCTTAACAAGGTCATAGGGTCATCTTCAAGTCCATCCTAGACTTTTCGATAAAGGTTACTATTTCCTAACTTTAATGAAATCTAATGAAGAAAAAGTTTGCTCCCCATCTTCCAGATGAACCCATCTAGTATATCATCTATCTTGGGACAGATATGAAACCATATACTGCTTCATGAGATAGGAGAGCACATTTCTTCTCTGATTACCTACATACTCTTTCATCCTTCAATAAAATGAACAAAGAGACATACAAAATTCTTTCTCAAGCAGAAATGATTGGCAAATTTTTCATGAAGGTGTTGCTGTTGGGGAGGGAACTCTTGGGAGGTGGATGTAGCCGGTGTGAAGGGCTGACCTGGAAATTGTTATTCTGATGCCCCCTTTGGCTCCCCATCAGGGGATGAGCAGGCCTCCTTTCTATCTGTGAAGGTGGTTTGTCCCTCTGGGGAAGAAGACCATGGAGGCAATAAAAATATGTAACATGCAGTGTAGATTGAGGACAAAGTGGTAATTTTCACAACATCTGGCATGGAGGAGAACTTCAGAAGGAGGGGAAGGTGCAAGGTGCCTTCTTGTGCTCTTTAGGTAGAAATGGCCACCAAAACATTCACAGAATTCTACATTAGCTTACACAGAGCTGGCCACTGGGACTTTATCTGAAACTGGGAATGTGAGGTCCAGGACTTTACATTATATGATGTTCTGGGTCTTTCAAACACCCAGACCTTGGGACATTTCATCCACTGGGTTTAGTAAAGAAAAATTACTGTTGGATCTAGTCAGTGACTACTTTAAAGTCTCTACCATTCTCCGTGGATATAGAATTACTTTATCTGGATTACCTGAAAGAGCTAGCAACTTCCAACACACAGGTTCTATCTTTATCTCTGGTGCAACACTTTGTAGCACCAGGTTCAATTTTTTCATATACTTTCTGTCCTTTGATCAAGAACCAAAGTGACTCAAACTGGCAGATCTCAGGATACATTACTACATTGGTGGGTCCTCTGTATCTCCTAGATTTTCTCTTGATGATGGAGCCCTTGGTTCTTGGAAATTTCATTGTCAATTTTGGCACCACACAATAGCTTCCTGTCATCAGATGAGAGCCACTGATACTTTCTGGTGACAGCTGCTGTGTGTTGTCGTGTAATCTGAAATACTCAGCCAGAACAATTATTTATTATATGCTAATGTTTACTAAAAAGATAACAAATGTTCTCTTTTCCTAAGTGAAACAATACTCATTTATTTACTCATTCAACATACAGTTACTGAGTGCACAGAAATGCCCAATGTCCATGAAGAAATTGAAATAATATCCCTGAGCTTGAGGATTGTTTCAACTTCAATTACCTATTATGTAACAATAACTACTGGGGAAGAGGGATTCTAGAATACCCAAGAGACAGGCAGTGACATAACCATTTCTCAGGTCACTTAACAGTGGATCGCACTAGTCTGTGACCTCTCTGCCTTGGGTGAGATAGAAGGTGAGGCTGCCTGAAGGGAAGGAGGCAAAGTCATTCTACTGAAGGTACAAAAGCACTGCGAGTGTAGTGTGCAGAGGTCAGTTTCCTATGAAAAGTCAGCCAGGTGCCATCTTGGGATGTGGATGAATGGAGAGGGGCGTGACCCTCTGGAAGAAGAAGTGGAGTATGGAGGATCTTACATTCATTTTATCATTTGGGTGGTGGCTTAAAAGAGCTGTGGGTGGTGGTGGATTTCTTCTCTGGGACATGTTCATGGTTCCCAGGACCCTGAATAAGAGATGGTGACCCAGAGGATCCTGTCATACTGCCAGTAATCACCAATCTGTGGGTAGGAGAAAGCAACTGTTCCAAAAAGAGTACCCTTACTCCTGTTAATAATAATGATTCATAGGATAGATAGTACAGGCCAATTCAACACTGACTTATAAGATCCTCATGCATCAGTAACCACTCTGGCTCAGTCTAAATCTCAACTTAGGCTGTACTGCAATCACCTGAAGACATTTGGAAAATGACATTGCCTGAATCCCACTCTAGACAAACTGTTGGTTTAACCAACATTTTTTGAATTATGACTTGAAAATTACAATTGTTAAACAGTCTCCAGGTGATTTTCATACATAAGCTACTCATTTTATGACTTAAGGAGAATGCCAATGCCTAAGCTCCACCCTTATCAATTGATCAGAATCTCAGACACTGGAACCAGGACATTATTACTTTATATGCTCTCCTCTGACAATTCAAATGTGCAGATGGGCTAAGAAACAATGAGCCAAAGAAATAAGAGTCTGGTCTTGATTAAAAGATTGGGGATGCAAGATTCTTATGCACTGGTTATGTCTGTTATTTCCTTGTTCTTCTGGGAAGAGGGTCGCCACTTTCTGGAGAGTAAGAGGGACTGTGAGAACCTACAGTGAGGAGAAGGAGACTGTCCCCAGGCTCCCATGCTGGAGCAGTCTCAGTCCCCACTGCGCATGTGATTCAGGATTCTCCCAGAACACTGAATGGCAGCTCTTGACGAGATGTCATTTGGTGACGCGTGGACCAACCCACAGTGTCCGTGGCCTTATGGATGAGATATGAGACAAATTCACACAGACTACTGAGTCCTGTGGAGGAGGAAAAGGGATGGTTCAGCTACTCTCCCCAGAGAAGAGCGTGCCAACCCTTGCTTTGACAAGTTTTTATTGGGTTCAGTTTACACAGGAATATAGTAGGTAAAGTTCATTAATCACTGTAGGCAGTAAGGATTAAACAATAAATAGCATACAAAGAACAATGAGGGCTTATTCTGAGTCAGGGTCTGTTAGCTGAAGGGCTACAAAACTTTGGGAGACACGCATTTCTTGCTTGGACCCTTATCATTTAATTGAGATCATTCTTAGCAAAGCAGGTTTCAGAGAATTTTATATGTTCTTTCTTCAGCCTGATCACCTGGGGAACTCGCCCTTTCCAGCACAGGGCTGCACCACCCTCTGTCATTGTTTCAGGTTTAAGTCAGTCAGGGCAAGTAAGGCAGCCCAGAGATTAGGAGACTTCTCGCATACAGAATGACAACTTAGGCTATGTCAAAGCTGAGGGGCGAGGGTCCATCACCCCTTTTTGCTGTAGCCCCCCAAGTCCTTCCCTGGGGCTTCCCCATTATTGTGCCTGTCTTAGGTTGGTCCTCCCTTGGGCAGACTTACCCATAATTGGCTAACCAATCAAGCCTTAGGGGCCAGGCAGGGTGAAGAAAAAGGAGCAGAAGCAGAGCTCCTGCCAGGGAGATAAGCTTTGTCTCCTTAGTGGCTTGTGGTCCAAAGGCCACTCACTCAGCCTTAGCCATGGGCAGGGGTTAGGGGTGGGATTAGAGCTTCTGAAATCAGGCAAGGTGGTTCCCAACATCCTTTGTACTTGCACTTTCTCATATAAAGATATTTTTTAAATAAAAAAAAATGGCCAGAATCCTGATTCCCCCAAGGTTAGACTATCTACCCCAAATCCCATGCCATCCCTGAGAACAGGTTTGTGCATGAAGGCAGGAGACAAAATAAATCTTAGCGGCCTTTTATTTTTATTACTTTCTACATTAAGAGAAATAACATAGCTGTGTACCAAATTACTCTTACTCTGCTCATTGGCTTCAAGAAGAACCTGTGTGTTCTCTGTATATTGTTATCTGAAATATAATGCAGACTTTGAAAAACAGACCACTTTCCTTTACTTATCAGGGTGGTTCAGTTCATTAGGGTCTCAGCCTCCCTGTTTGCCATGGACCCTACAGAGACAATGGAACCAACACTGGAAGCTGAAAAATTACTGTGAGAAGGAGTGGGGATAGTTTACTTTGCAATAAGAAAAAGTGTATAGATCCAGGCTGGATTCTCAGGTTTGCTGGGGAAGGTATAGTTTTATGAAATGGAAGCATGAAGAAAGAACATGTAGTGGGTGTGGGGATAGGAGAACAAATTAAGTTTTGAATGCATGAGTTTGGGGTAATGATTCAAGAGTCCAGGAGGAGACACTGCGTGAGAACAGGGATGTGCATGAAGGCAGGAGGCAGGCTAGACAACTGGGAGCTAGAGACGGAGTGATGGAACTGCAGCTTTGAGAGCGATTTGACCATCTGGGACAGATTTAATGGTCAAAGATGGAAGCCTGAGGGATTCTGTCTAAATGTTGGAAGATGAGAAGGACAGGAAGGGAAAGTGATACAGCAGTGTGGCTGAGCGTGTAATCCCAGGAGAGATGGCACAGACCACACGTTTTTGGAGAAAGCAGAAGGGGTCACAGTAGAGAAAGGTGGACGCTGTCATTTCTGCCTCCTCTTGCTCCTCAACAGCCCACTCCCCTCCCACCCAGCACTCATCAATGAAGGGGCCAGTCCCCAAGCCAATCTCATTTGTGTCACCTCAGATGGTCAGGATGGAGGGGATAGACAGGATGTTTCTGTCTGGGATAGAACAACTCTCAAGTGGTTCTCAGACTACCTGGATTTTCTAAGAAGGCAGAACCAGGAAAGCAAAAGGGGCTGATATAGTTCCTGATTGTTCCTCACTCATATGTAAATACTGACTTTCATTTTAAAAAACATACAAGAAAATGGTTTTTGTTTTGTTGTAATCACCACCTGTTCACCCTAGTGATGAGGGTGGGATGCCCACCAGACATTTGAGGGATGGGAAGGAATGGCATCTATCACTGCACAGGTGGATTGACTGGTGTTATTAGTCACATCTACTCCCAGACTGAGGAAGAAGGGCAGAGCCAGCCCCACAGGCCTCACCGAGGTTGCCCTAGGTAACTGAATAGACAACCAGGGGCTGGGAGGGTGAGGGGGATCCCATTTTTCCATAGGAGGCTGTGGCTGGTCTGTGTGAAAAATTCCACAGCTGACAGAGAACTGAAACCTGATATTCTAAGATGGGCAGGTCAGTGGTAGTCCCTTGGCAAGGAACATTATCTAGCTGTGGGACCTTGTCCAGGAGAGCAGGGTGGGCAGAGGCCCATGCAGACAGGCCCTCTAAGACCATCTCAGTGTTACCAGCTGTCACGGCACCACCTGACAGTGAGCTTTAATATTAGTCCTTACACTGTTTTTTCTTCATTAACAAAGGGCTCAGTCACAGGCCAGTTTTTTGTTATAAATAGACGTGTTTGTATATAACACAGTGTATCTTCATATCTGCTCTATATACTTATTTGGGTTTCATGGGTAGGAGTTGTGCTACAAGACTTGGATGCAAATACTGTCAAATTTTATCTTCTCCAAATAAAATTAAATGTAGTTTAAGGCTGCACATTGAGACAGGTAGCAGTACAGTTTTAGTTGGGTGCATTGGTGTGGGGAAGGGGACCTTCACATTGTTTATACAACAATGCAATTGCCACTCCCTGGCCATGCAGAGATGGAGCCTCCAAACCATACATGCCAAGCTGAGTCACGAGGCATCTTCCTCAGGCCGCCAGAGCCAAAGTCCTCCATCCTTCCAGGCACTACCTCGCCAGCTGTGTCATGGTCTTTCTAACCCAAAGGCAGTGTCATAGGCCCTGGTCCCTCTGCACACTGAATCTACAGTCCAGGAAGCCCTAACAGGCCATTCAACTAATGAGAAGCCTATAGCCAAGAACATAGGATGCAGTGATTTCTCATAAGTTTATTCCATCTTATTAGTTTCTCAACAGACCACATTTCCAACAGTAATGTTAGTCACTGTGGTGTAAGCGAATGGATTTCACACTTTGTTTCAGAACCTTGTTCTATCTGCAAGTTAATAAGATGATTCAGATTCCTATGAAATCGTCCTCTTGCTTTGTTGCCTGTGCTTCTGCGTTAGGATCTCTGGTTTAACAGGAAAAAACTTCTCCAGTCTGGTCACAAGGGTCCTCTTGAACTTCATGGCAGAACAAGAATCCTTCTTCTGAAACCCCCATTCTGTGTTCTCCCTCCACAGCTCAGTGAAACACAGAGGAGTCCCTGAAGGCTCAAACAAAGGCCATGGGGCCTAGATTCCCACAGTGCTGGTTGCCAGAAGCTCATGGGATGTGGTCATTGTTTTATCTTCTAGGTGGAAAACTCAGACAAATGTGTGATCTGCCAGGATGGAGGAAGGCTCCTTGGCTGTGGTGTTTGTCACAAAGTCTTTCATGAGAGCTGTCACCTCCTACCTGTGGAGACTAAAAGGTTTGTGAGATGCAGGCCCCTGTTCTCATTTTATAGACCCTTCTTCCTGCAATGCTCACTCTCCCTGCAGGATTGTTCCTTGTGGTGTGACGGGGACAGAGCGGGGCTGGGCGTACAGGGGTCAGCAGTATGATCCTGGGAGCTGTTGAAAGACTCTGGCAGCAGGAGGGAAATGTTCTTTCTCCTCTGGGAGGCTGAGGCCAATGGCTGGGTCCTTTGCCTTCATAATGATACTGTCCTTTCCAGAACTTTCCCAGCACAGACTCCTTTTTATAGAAGTGGAAATGCCAGGTCTTTGTGTTTTGTGTTTATTTAGAAAAGGAAGGATACATGGTCTGGTTTCCTCATTTTGCAGTGTTCCCAACAGGCTAATGGAGGCCTCAAGCCTCCAGGAGTTAGGGCAGTCTCGAACACTCTGGCATGGTGGGTAGGGTTCCTGGTTCTCACAGCAGCTCAGATGGGGAAAGGAGAGACCACCACTCACCCTGACACCGCCCTCCACCCACTCCCCCTCTGTGGCTACCCTCTATGGGAGGAGGGTCATCACATAAAAATTGTGGATACCCTGGGAGGTGTCCTTTTCATCCCCTGGTCTGCCTACTGACCATTCATGAAAGGAGAATAGTGGTAGCCATAGTGACAGCAGCTGTTTCTAGTCCTTGCTCATTTATATCTGACACCTCAGGAATGGTTGGAAGTGTATATTCTGCGCAACAAGAAATCCTCCAAGTCACCAACATTTCAGGGAATCTGAGGTCCTGGTGAAGCTTATGGGGTCTGAAGAGAAGTTGGTAAGTTGGACTTGAAGCCTAAGCATTCTCCTTTCTCCTCACGTGTAAGAAGAAGTCAATCAGTTACAGGATGAGGGGGTGGATGCCAAACGGTGCCTGGTTTTCTGATGTGCCTCAACCACTCTGCAGACTCATCAGACCTGTTTGCAGAAAAATACTCAGCCATTAGCTCTTAGTGTCCAAGAGCAATACGAGTTTGGAGAAACTTCCAGAAGACAGGCGTAGGCATGTATGTGTCTGACAGGCTTGCCTATGGGCTCTTTCTCTCCAAGGTGTTTTTAATTAACTCCCTCTTTCTTTTGCAGAAATGTGCATTCCTCCTCTTAATTGTCTACATCCCTTTAGAGAGCAAAGTTTTCCCAAATATTCCACACGAAAATTATGTGAGTAACAACAACAAACCATGAATACAGGCCACCATGATGTTATCTGACCTTGACACGGGCACTTGTGGGATTTGTGATCAGAAGCCCCAGGAAGGGGGAGCACGAGCTGCCTTTATCTTCACCTTGGATTTCTGCTGGGTTTGAGGGGAATCCACAGAAGGCAGTCATTGCACTTTGACAGTGACTCTCTTACTGATATATTTCTCACCAGGTTGAAGAGGCTTCTCGATGCCTAGAGAAACTTAGGAAGTTGGACAAAATCAAGGACGGTCTAATTAGGGGAGACTACCGCTCTGTGAAAAGTTTTGTGCAGGCCATGGACGAATTCTTTACTATCCCCAGTGTAAGTGGCTCCCCTGCTTCCACTTGATTTTCCCTCCATGAAGTCACTCTGCCTTCATTTCCTGGTGCTGGGAAATTTTAGAGTTTCTCTCATCTCATGAAAGGCTGTATAAGCAAGGGTTCATTCAGGAAGTAAGTTTTTAAATTCAGGATTTAAGCTCATGAGGGAGAGTAACAGTGAGTCGGAAGGTGTTCCTGTAACCAGTACCCCAGGTCCCTGAGATCTCATTCCCCTCTGAAAATGTGTCAGGTGCCCATTGAGAACAGTCTCTCCCTCCATGCTTTAAACCTAAGGAGACGATTGTGTCCTAAAGTCATGTTGCTGTTCTTGCCTCTCCCCAAATGCACTCAGTCAGAACTCTCAGCAATCCCAAACTGCAGAGTCCTTTGCATGTGAATGGACTATATACTCAACAGGGGACACAAGAGGGGGACAGAAGTGACAAGGTGAAAGGAATGTTACTGGTTGTACATAGACATCTGTGATACTGGATTTTTACTAAGATCTTAGATTTCTTTTCTAACTCTCACTGGAAGAGACAACCCAAACCTCCAGTGTAAGGAGTAAGAGTCCTCCAGTGTAGTAGTGATTTCCCATTTCTGTCTAGTCAACAAGAAGTAATTGTGTTCTTGAGAAACAAGTTACTCTTAGCTGCATGTGGTTTTAGACTTAACCTGGTTAAGAGTCCTGATCATTGTTAATTGCAAGGTATCTAAGGACACTGCTAATAAGTGTTATTATCTTTGTTTTTCTTCCCAGTGCAACGACGCAGAATTAACTAAGGATGATTTTAAGAAGAATTTCAAAAAACAATTTGCTATTCAGGGAACAAATTAGAACAGTGCACTGACGTAGTTGATATTGTTCGTGCTCTGAAAACTCCTGCTGTCAGGCTATTGTTATTCAACCACAGTTTTCTTCCTCCTCCCCCACCCCTACCCACCAAACTAGCCCCCCCCCCCCCCCGCACTTCCTTCCCCTGTTTCCACCCTGCCTTGTTATTGTCCATGTGTCCTTTATAGTTGTTCCTCTAAACCCTTCACCCTTTTCCCCCATTATCTCCTCCCCTCTCCCTCTGGGCACTGTCAGCCTGTTCTCAATTTCAGTGTCTTTGGTTATATTTTGCTTGCTTGTTCATTTTGTTGGTTAGGTTCTAGTGAAAGGTGAGATCATAAGGTTTTTGTCTTTCACCATCAGGCAGATTTCTTATCCACCTGCTGTTATGCAGGTTGGCTTTGATGCCACCTCTTCCCAGGGTATTGCTTTGGGCAAACAGTTCCATAATCACCTGAACGTTACATCTCTTTGACCTGAGGGTTGGTTCCCATCCCCAAGGTTGAACCAACCATATGCAGTGATTGAGTCCCTGCCCCCCCAGTGACTGAGGCTAGAGCTATTGTCCAGCCGTGACCACATCCTTGCGTAGCTTTCCCCTCCATGGTATCCTGCTTCCCTTACCCTCTTCTTCCTGAGAGAATTCTCACAATAAATCATATATTCAAGAGACTTTATCTCAGGCTTTGCTTTTAGGGAACCCGTCTTAACATAATGGTCTTAGCAAGCCAGCTCTAGGCACGGAGTTCTGAGCTTCATCACTGTCTCGCCAGATGATTAAAGGCAGAGTATTGATAGTACCTGGGGTGCTCAAGAGGTGTAGTTGCAAAAATACTTGCCTAAATGAGATATAGGGGAACAGGTACACTACCTGTTACAATTGTCTAGCATTCACAAAAGAGGGAATAGTAATAATAGGAACTGTATAGTTTGGTGGCTATTTTTAAGTTCACCAGTGTATTAAAAGGAGTATATGGCCTGCTTAAATATATTATTAATCACCTGCAACTGGAAGGCAGACAGTAAGGAAGGCCTGAGACAGTCCCTAATTTTAAGAATGACAGAACTTCAGAGAAGACTGTTGAGTCAAAGTCAAGACCCTGATAAAGCAAGCATTAAGCCCTGAAACTCAGAATGGGGCTTTCCAGGTAGAGGTACCTGGGAACTCTGAATTCTAGATCCTTCTGAACCCACAGGCCTGCAAATGGGTCTCCAGTCTCTGTTGGTAGGCAGACCCCGTTCCTACCCTCATCTTGTCCAAACGAAGAATATGCAGAGTTCTCTCATCATAATCAAACTAGAAATATGCTAGATGAGCCTGCCTGTTGCAGACATGGTTACTCCAGTAGAGCTGCAGAACTGTCCACATGTACCAACAGGTGCTAAGAGGTTGTGTGTGGGAGTGGGTCCTGGAAAAACAATGTTAGAATGTAACACTGGTTGGGAGGGTTGCTACTGACACAGATACACTGTCCTGGCCACAGAGTTTAATTATCTTGGCAAGGTCCAAAGTTTATGAGTCTGGTATGTTCCTGGGTAGTTCTTAGGGGCTTGCTGCAAAGCACAGTGCACCTAGGTAAAGTGGGAGGAAAAAAATGCCAGACCTGGCAGAGATGACAGAAAAAAATAGGGTGATAAAGCCTTAGGAAGATGGCATGGCTCTAATTCTACAGCTGGAAAACCCATCCATCAGATGACCATGCCCTCAGGAGGCCTCACAGACACCACCTTAACAGGCATAAGGAATGCACTGTTGAGAGGGCACCTGCATCCTTGCGATGCTCAGGTGGGACTGTCCTCTGCAGTTTGGAATAGTGTAAGAATGATATAGAGTTGGATTCCCTAGTAGCAAAGGATATGATAGGATTCCAGAATAAATGAATCTATGTGGCAGCATTTAACTTTCAGAGAAAGATAAATAATCTCTGTAATGAGCAGCAAGCTTAGAATGACAACAAGGGATCCAAGTTCATAGACGTCTAAGGAAATAGCTAGTAGAAGATGGTGTTCTTACAGGCAAGAGTAGCAGCCAACAGGACATTGCTACATATAAATCATCGAAAGAGACTAAAAGTAGATGGTTAGATGGCTTAGGTGCTACCTCAATGAAAAGTCAGCATTCCTAGCCTCCTTTCCAGACCTCAGCCAATACTTGCCCCATAATCTGTGGATGGAAATGAGGTCAGTTCTTATAAGAAAGGAGTATGCAGATTGTACACAGTCATAATTCCCTGAGTTCTCCACAAAGGAGACCCATGGCCAATTATTCAAGTAACCAAATGCATGACAAAGAATATACACAGAAATATTAAGAGTTTTTCATATAATATCTCAGTTGATATATAGGAACCCAAAACATCATAATGGCCCCTGTTAGAGACCATTTATAAAAATAAGGTAATGTCCATCAAACAGTGAGTCCACTCAATCCATGGAACCACCCAGCAGTCATCTCCCAAGATTTTCAATGTGTAATAAGGACACACGTAGCAGTTGGCCAACCTGGTTTTTTACCCTATCATTCCTTAACCTAGAAAATAACAACTGTCCTAGGGAAGGGCAGGTGGAAGGCTCTGAAACTGAAGTTTTCTTTGGTGAAAAGAGTAAGTTGAAGGCAATATTGTACTCCTGGAGAAGGAGGGAATGGCATAGGTTGGTGCCACCTGCAAAGATTTTAAGGATGCAAGGGTTGTGATCCCCATTACATCTCCATGTGATTCAGCAGTCTGGCTTAGGCAAAAAGCTAGGTAATATCTGGCTACTACATGACTAATAGAAATGTTAGCAAAGGGGAGCCCTTTAGCACCCAGAACTCAGGCCTGGGTGGACTGCATCCTGCTTGTAGTAGTCCCTAAAGAGGGAGCCCAACTAGTGGTCTGCTCTTCTGAAGATCAGAGCTACTCATACCATCTGACCAGAGAGCTCAGTTGGCCGTTTTACCTGAATTGGGTCCCTAGTCACACCATACCAGCCCTAGAGCCCATTCTACTACCCTGGCCAACCAGAGAAGCAAATTTTCAGGCCCACTCAACTGTTGAGTACAGTTCTAGCCCTGGCCATTTTGAAGGCTTTGTCAGGGAACCCTGGCAGTCCTGACAACAAGCCTAGGCTTCAGCTGATACATGGAGCCAGGTCTGCAATTCTATCTAGCAAGACAGCCCAGACTATGACCCTGTCCAATTGACTAACACAGACTGTGGCCTTACCCATTCATGGAGCTAGTCAATGAGCCCACACAATCATAGAGCATAGTTTGTAACCCATCCAATGAGGGGGCCAGGACAGCGATGCTGCCCAACTGTGCAACAGTCTCTATCCCCACCCAACTGCGGGATGCAGCTGGAGGCTCCTCCCAACTAGAGAATCTTGCCAATAATCACATCCAACAGCAGAGCACAGCTAGCAAGTTATGGTAATTATTTTGTAGCCCACCCTCTAACCTGGCCAATTTCAGGAAACAACCATTGTGCTAACCAGATCTCAGATCACATTCCAATGCCCACTATGACTATGAAGCTCTTCTTGTTGCCTCAGTCAAACATGAAATCCTGCCAAAGACACCATCCAGCTAGAAAACATAGTCTGAAAGTCCACTCACACAGGAGCCATTGTAGAGCCTAGCTTGTAATTCTGACCATTTTCAGAGTCAAGGCACCACCATGAAACAGAGCCTGAAACGTCACCCAACTATAGGTGCTTGCTAAGCCCATCTATTCTCACAGCACAGCTAGCAGCCTGACTTGATCAGGGAGCCCACCCACTCAGCAGACCCACCAAAACACAGCTCAGCCAGCTTCCAGCCACCACCCTCAGAGCACAGGCGATGGCCTTCCCAGCAAAGTCCCTGGTAACATTCATCTCCCTATGGATATTATCATCTCCACTGTCCTGTGTTCCAAACCGAGCTGACCAATGAAACCATTTTCCTGAGGAAGCAAGTCTGTAAAGTTTGGAAGAGGAAACTGTTTACTTATATGCACTGATACCAACACAAGAATCAAGGATCGTGAAGATTTGAGCAAACGTGGCACTACAAAAGAAAACTAATAAAATGTAATAACTACCCTAAAATATGGAAATCTATAAACTGTCTGACAAAGAATTTAGAATAATTCTCTTAAAGAAGTTCAGTGAAGTACAAGATCCCACAGACAGTTAACTAAATGAAAAAAATGAGTTTAACAATGAAAAAAAGAAATTACAAAAAAAACCCACCAAAAATCCTAGATTGAAGCATACATTAAACGCACTGAAGTACTTAATAGTAAGCTTTAACAGCAGACTCAGTCAAGCAGGAGAAAGATTCAAGGAACTAGAAGAAAGGTAATTCAAAATTATGCAGTCTGCCCTGGCTGGTGTAGCTCAGTGGATTGAGCGCAGGCCTGCGAATCCCACGATCACGGTTCAATTCCCAGTCAGGGCACATGCCTGGGTTGCAGGCCAGTTCCCAGCAGGGCACTCACCAGAGGCAACCATACATTGATATGTCTTGCCTTCTTCCCTTCCCCTCTAAAGATAAATAAAATCTTTAAAAAATTACGCAGTCAGAGGACTAAACCAAAGAGGCAAAACAGTGACAAATGCCTATAGGACTTACAAGATATTAATAAAAAGACTATATTAGCATTATGGGAATCCCAGAAGGAGAAGAGTAAAAGGAATATAGTCTATTTAAAACAATAATGGTGAAAAATTTACCATGCATGGAGTAAAATGGACTTTTGGCTCCATGAAGCCCAATGGACGCAATAAGTAGAAACTGAACAGGGGAGCCCAGACACACTTTCAAGTAAATTTTCCTAAGCCCAAGATAAAGAGAGAATTTTAAAAGTAGCAAGACAAAAATGATAGGAAACCCCCACATAAGAACAGTAGTGGATTTCTTAACAGAAACTTTTCAGGAAGGAGAGAGAGGAATGATATATTCAATATACTGAAAGGTATTATATCAACTAAATAGAGTAACCAGCAAACTTGTCTTTAGGAAATAGAGGAGAAGTAGACTTTCCCAAACAAACTGTTGCCGAAGGCATTCATCACCAGTAGACCTGTCTTATAAGAAAGTTAAAGGGCTTCCTTCAAACTAAAAGAAAAGGATGTTAATTAACATCATAAAAACATATTAGTGAATAAAACTCCTTGTGATTGTGAATATACAGTTGAAGTCAGATTCTCTGATATTGTAATGGTATTACATAATCCACTACAACTATACTTTAAAAGTTAAGCAACTGTATTGAAAATATTGGTAATTATAATAATTAATTACTGGGTACACAATATTAAGAAGATGTAGCCTTGATTTGTGTGACTCAGTTGGCTGGAATGTCATGCCATGAACTGAAAAAGTTGCAGGTTAGGTTCCAGTCAGGATGCATACAGAGGCTACAGATTTTTTTCTCTCTCACATCATTGTTTCTGAACCATATCTCTCTCTCTGTCTCTGCCCCTCCTTGTGTCAATTGGCACATCCTCACTTGAGGATAAAAAATGTAATTCTGACCCCTGTAATCTTAAATATGAGTGGGGAGAAGTAAAACTATAAAGTTTCTCTGTGTTATTAAATTCAAATTGTTATCAGCTTAAAATACAAATTACAAATACATGATATTTTATTAAGCGTCATGTTAACCACAAAGGAAAAACCTGTAGTACACACTCAAAAGGTTATGATATGTGAAACAAAGTATACTGCCACAAATGAGCAAATCACAAAAGAAGACAGTAAGAAAGAAAGCCAGGAACAACATCTGTACAAAAACAATAAGAAAAGAATGAATAATAGTGGAGAAGTTTAATACCCCACTGTCAACAGTGGCTAGATCATTGAGAATTAATAAGAGAACAGCAGCTATGAACAACATTACAACCCAAATGAACCTAAGAGATATATACAGAAAATTTCATCCAACAGTAACAAAATACACATTTTCCTCAAGGAGACACAAACATTTTCTGGGATAAATTATATGTTAGGTAACAAGTAAGTCTTAACACACTCAAGAAGATAAAAAATATATTGAGTCTTTTCCAACCACGGTATTATAAAACTAGAAAGCAGAACAAGAGGAAAGTTGGGAAATTCACAAATACATAGACATGTAATCCATATCATGATTCCAATGGATAATTTTACAGTAATAAAAAAGATCTTGAAATTCTTATGAGCCACAAAAGAGCTTGAATAGTCAAAGGGATTTTGAGAATGCCAAGCAAAGCTGTAGACATCACATTTCCTGATTCAAACTACATTACAAAGCTATAGTAATCAAAATAGTATGGTACTGGCATTAGAACAACATGTAGACAAATGCAAATGAATTGAGAGCCCAGAAATTAATTCATGTATATGCAGTTAACTAATATTTGTCAAGGAGCCAGAATATTTCAATGGGGATAGGACAGCCTCTTCAATAAATGATGTGAGAAAAAGGAGGTAGTCATATGAAAAAGAATGGAATTGGACTCCATCTTACACTACTAAGGTAAATTAACTCAAAATGGATTAAAGATGTAAATGTAAGACCTGAAACCGTAAAACTCCTAGGAGAAAATTAGGGGAAAGGTTTTTGATGTTGGTCCCTACAGTGATTTTACGTGACACCAAAAGCACAAGCAACAGAAGCAAAAATAATCAATTGGGATGACATCAAACTAAAAAACTTCTGAACCACAACAAAAAATAATCAACCAAGTGAAAAGACAATCTATAAAAAGGGAGCTAATACTTGCAGACCACTGATCAAGTGTTTTCCAACTGTTTCTTAACCTCCTAACAAAGTTCACTTCAGAGCCCAATGTCCCGAAACAACCTGGCTGGCCAGGCTTGCTGAGGGACCAGCGTCTACATTAACGGCCCCTTCATACCTCACACAAAGAATATAAGTTGTCCACCCCAAAAAACTGGGGATAGGAGGCTGGATGGCCAGAGAAAACATGACCGACTGGTGACACCCACCCAGAGGCCCCCACAGGTGGTCCATGCTGTCTAAGAGGAGAAATGGGACAGTCCCAGGCCAGTTGGAGGAGCTACAGATCCTGGAGCTTTTTCAATGGAGCAGGTTGACTGTGTTCCCACTGCCCTGTGCTGTGGAGATAAAGGCTAAGTGGTCATCATGCTAGAAGGGAGAGTGCCCACCTCGCCCCCACTGGATAGCCAAGAACAAGAAAGGTCACTAAGTTGCAATACTTGTCTGTCCCATTTACCTAGTCTCAGATGTGGGCTGTTTGCTGAGATGCTGGGGAGCTCAGCTCTGGTCTTACCTGGGTGCGTGTGTGGCTGCAGGACCTGGAGCTCCTGAGGTCCTGGGGCTCTTGGTAATGACCCACCACCCAAACCTCCCAGAGGGGCTCCTCTGAGTGTCAGCTCACATGCTGCTCTGCTTTGCTGGAGAGAAGCACCTTCTGTCTGAGAGGAGGGGACCTGGTATTCTCTGATTGTCTCTGTGTAAACTGGGTGGGGATATGTCTCTGCAAGTCTTGCCAAAGGCCCATGTCAGAGTGCAGGGGCTGAGCTCTGTGTCTATGTTTCCTAACAGGCCAAAGTGTCACTTACACACACCCTCAGGTGTTTTCTTTCTCTGGCCACATCCACAGGGAGTGAGAGCAGAAGCAGGCAGAGAGAAGGCTGCGGCCTGAAAGCCCTGGAAAGAGACAGCTGTATAAATAAATCCTTCAAACTAAAACCAAATTTGATAACCGTTATTCAATCTCCTCCTTTAGCAAAGAACACATATTCTTAGGCTTCTCAGCAACAACTTATCTGTCTCATCATTATGGGTGGTTTGTAAAGTATCAACTCCAACTGAATTCTAGAATAAACCATGTTTTTTCACCAGATTTATTGTTTGCTGTCTTATTTTGCTTATAAAGGAGACCATTCTAAATAGCTGTGTGTTTCTGCTCCTGTGAACACAGAAATACAAAGTGCATCTAGCCTGGCTGTTGTCCCTCCTAACAAGCATGTGCCTCTGATGCTCTGCACAGCAGCATCTCTCCTGCTTGGTGGACAGCGGCTCTGGGGCCCTGGACCCACTGGCATCTCCAGAAGGCAGAACAGGCCTGAGCATGGGAATGGGCACAGCTGACCTGCTGCTTACTTGCAAGGACAAAACTTTCTGCTTCCGATTTGTAGGAGTGAGTTCCATCCTAATGAGCCATCCTCTTACAGAAAACAGCTGGAAACCCTGGGTAACACTGAGAGAATAAAGCTTGAAAATCAAGAAAGTAAACCAAAAGAGGGCAGTTCTTCAAGGAAGTCAAATCTCACAAGGAGCCAACGTGTGATGTTGCTAGTGTACTCTCACCAGACTCTGAGAGCCACAGGCTTGTGGGGTGGTCAGCACTTTGGTAGAAAGTCCACCTTCTTCCTGATCAGCAAAGTCAAGCAACCAGTCTTTCTGGGGGGCAAGAGGGTAATCCCAGTAAGGAGAAGGTCAGAGAGAAACCTCAAAATACCAGCATTCTTCCTGGTAAAATCTGGATCAAGGGACATGGCTAAGATATGTGCCAAAAATAATCGCCAAATCTGAACCCCAGAAGTGGACTTATCCACAAGTCCTCTGACTGCTCCAATCAACAGCTTGCACACACACTACCCCAGAGCCTGCTGCTGTCCCTGTGCACTTGAGCTCTGAGGAGCACAGAGCCCTGGCCTCTCCAGCATGGGAGGCCCAGGGAGACCTGCCAGGGAGCAAACTCACCTTTCACAGAACTCCCAGCTTTAGAGTGTCCCCAGAAAGAAGGGAGGTTAGGAAGACAAGGAGCCCTGCTGGTTGATGGCCACCTCCTAGAAGGGGACATTGAGGTAGGGCCTCAGTGTTTCCACCTAGGTCCAGGCGCCCCTCCCTCTTCATTCCTGCATCCACAGGGGTGCAGCAGGTCTCCATCCTCTGGCCCAGTTGCTGCTGTTGCCACTGCTTTCTTCCTCCTGCCTGTGAATTCTCGAGCCTGGGTTCCCTTCCTCATCTCAGGGACAAGCCTCTGTCCCAGAGGGTCTCCAAGGCTGGAGACTCAGCCCACTACTGGTGTCTGATTGGAAGCAGCTCCTGGGGAAGCTAAGGAAGCCCGTCTCCTCCCCAAGTCCTCTACCCTGGGTTCCTCCTCAGTCACTGACTCTCCTCCTTTCCATGTTTCCAGGCCCCGTAGTTCAGGGAACTTCCCTGAAAACAGGGAATGGTCCCTGTTTTCAGTGCTCCTTGCACACCCGGGAAAATGCCCCAAGCACTTTCTTCTGTCCTTCACATCAGTCCAGCAGGACTGTTAGGGGTGTCCACTTGCTTCTGAAGATGGTCTTGTCTGGGTCCTAACTTGGCCTCATATGTCCTTGTTTTCTGAATTGAAACCATTCTCTTTATGCACAGCGCCCACCCAATCTCACAGAAACCACTGCTGTTCCCAGATTCAGGTTTGTGCCAGCTTTCTGTCTCCCCACTAAAGTGTCCCATGCCCTTTGGCTAGGGCAGCCCCAGTGTAAGACTGTCCGTCCAAGAGGCTGGACACTGGATTTCCCACCCAGCCAACTGCTATTCACCTCTCATTCATGTGGTGATTTGGTGACTGTAAGCAAACTCAGGGAAAAGCTGGCACATTTATGCCAACACCAAGCATAGTGGTGGCCTAGTCTGGAGGCTGCCTGGGCACAGGGGAAAGAGTGTGAGAGGATAAGGTGCAAGGCTGGTGCCACCCGTGTCAGACCTTGTTGGGTTCCTTGAACCATGGAGGCCAGGAGCAGAGAACAAGAGTACCCAGCAGAAGCTCATCTTACTAATTTTTCTTTTTCTTTTTTCTTCATCCTCATGCAAGGACATGCTTATGGATTTTATTTATTTATTTTAAAAATTATTTTATTGTTGTTCAATTACAGTTGTCTGCATTTATACCCCCCTCTACTCCCCACACCCCAGCCATCCCCACCTCCCTCCCTTGCTTCCAGGCCCCTCATAGTTTTGTCCCTGTGTCCTTTATAGTTGTTTCTATAAGCCCTTCCCCCATTCCTCCATTATTCCTTCCCAACTCCCCTCCAGTTATGCCACATTGTTCTTAATTTCAAAGTCTCTGGTTATATTTTGCTTGCTTGTTTGTTTTGTTGATTAAGTTCTAGTTAAAGGTAAGATCATACGGTATTTGTCCCTCACCACCTGTCTTATTTCACTTAGCATAGTGCTCTCCAGTTCCATTCATGCTGTCTACGAAGGGTGGGAGCTCCTTCTTTCTTTCTGCTGTATAGTATTCCATTGTGTAAATGTACCATGGTCTTTTGATCCATTCATTTACTGATGGGCACTTAGGTTGCTACTAGTGTTTGGCTAGTGTAAATTGTGTTGCTATGAACATTGGGGTGCGTAGGTTCTTTTGGATTGGTATTCCTTAGTTCTTAGGATATAACTCCAGCAGTGGAATGTCAGGGTCAAAAAACAGTTCCATTCTTAATTTTCTGAGGAAATTCCATACTGTTTTACACAGTGGTTGCACCAGTCTGCAATCCCACTAACAGTGCACTAGGGTTCCTTTTTCTCCACATCCTCTCCAACACTAGTTGTTTGTTGCTTTGTTTATGATGGTCTTTCTCAAGGGTGTGGAGTGGTATCCAATTGTGTTTTAATTTGCATCTCTCTAATGGGTAGTGATGTTGAGCATCTTCTCATATGTCTCTGGGCCCTCTGTATGTCCTCCTTGGGGAAGTGTCTGTTGAAGTGTTTTGCCCATTTTTTTTATTGGGTTATTTGTATTCTGGAGTGGAGTCATGTAAGTTCTTTATATATTTTGGAAATCAAACCCTTGTCCGAGGTATCATTGGCAAATATGTTTTCCCATACAGTATTTCTCTTTTTATTTTAATGCTGTTTTCTTTAGCCATGAAGAAGCTTTTTAATTTAATGAGGTCCCATTTGTTTGTACTTTTCTTTATGTCCTTTGCTATAGGGGACATATCAGTGAAAATATTGCTGCATGGAATGTCTGAGATTTTTGTGCCAATGTTTTCCCCTAGGACTTTCATGGTATCACAACTTATATTTAAGTTTTTAAAATCCACCTTGAATATATGTTTGTTTGTGGTGTAAGTTGGTGATCCAGTTTTATTTTCTTGTATGTAGCTGTCCAGATCTCCCAATTCCATTTGTTGAAGAGGCTATTTTTACTCCATTTTTGCTTCTGTCCCCTTTGTCAAATATGAATTTATCACAGAGACTTGGGTTTATTTCTGGACTCTGTATTCTGTTCCATTGGTTTATGCATCAGTTCTTATGCCAGTACCAGGCTGTTTTGATCACAGAGGAATTGTAATACAGTTTGATACCAGATATTGTGATCCCTTCTACTTTGTTGTTTTTTTTCTCAAAATTTCTGCAGCTATTTGGGGTTGTTTATGATTCCATATAAACTTTTGAAGTGTTTGTTCCATATCTGTGAAATATGCCATTGGTACTTTAATCACTATTGCATTGAATCTACCAATTGCTTTGGGTAGTATGGACATTTTCATGATGTTAATTTTTCCAATCCATGAACACAGTATACGCTTCCATTTGTTTGTGTCTTCCTTGATTTCTTTCTTCAGTGTTGTATAGTTTTTTGAGTACAAGCCTTTTACCTCCCTGGTTAAGTTTATTCCTAGATATTTTATTTTTCTAGTTGCTATATCAAATAAGATTTTTTCCTGATTTCTGTTTCTGATATTTCATTGTGGATGTACAAAAATGCCTTTGATTTCTGAATATTGACTTTGTATCCCACTGTTTTGCCAAATTCATTTATTAGATTGAGTAGATTTTTGGTGGAGTCTATAGGGTTTTCTGTGTACACTATCATATTATCTGCAAACAATGACAGTTTTACTTCCTCCTTTCCAATTTGAGTGCCTTTTATTACTTTTTTCTTGTCTGATTGCTGTGGCTAGGACTTCCAGTACTATGTTGAATAGAAGTGGTGAAAGCAGACATCCTTTCTTGTTCTTGATCTTAGTGAGAAAATTCAAAGTGTTGGGCCATCGAGTGTGATGCTGGCTGTAGGTCTCTCACATGTGGCCTTTATTATGCTGAGGAACACTCCCTCTATTCTCATGCTGAGTGTTTCTATCATAATTGGGTGCTGTACCTTAGCAAATGTTTTTCCTCATTTATTGATATCATCATGTGATTTTTGTGCTTCATTTTGTTTATGTCCTGTATTACGTTTATCGATTTGTGAATATTGTGCCATTCTTGCATCCCTGGGATGAATCTCACTTGATCATGGTGTATGATCTTTTTAATGTATGTGGTTTGCCAATATTTTATTGAGGATTTTTGCATCTATGTTTATCAATGATAATGGCCTAGAGTTTTTTTCTTTGTTATTTCTTTACCTGGTTTTGGGATTAGGATGATACTGACTTCATAAAAAGAGTTTGGGAGCCTTCTATCTTCTTGGATTTTTGGGTATAGTCTATGAAGGATAGGGGTTAGCTCTCTTCAAATGCTTTGTAATATTCCCCTGTGAAACTACCTGTTCCAGGGCTTTTGTATGTCAGGAATGTTTTGGTTACTGCTTCAATTTGATCAGCTCTTATTGGTCTGTTCAGGCTTTATGCATCTTCACTCAGTTTTGGAAAATTATATTTTTCTAGAAATTTGTTCATTTCACCTAGGTTTTCAGATCTCTTGGTATATAGTTCTTCATAGTAATTTCTTACAGTCCTTTGTATTTCTGTGGTATCAGTTGTAATTTCACCTCTTTCATTTCTCATTTTTTTATTTGGGTCCTCTCTCTCTTTTTCTCCTTAAAAGCTTGCTAATTTTGTTTATCTTTTCAAGGAACCAGCTCCTGGATTCATAGATTTTTAGAATTGTGCTTTTAGTCTCTATGTCTTTTAGTTTTGCTCTGATCTTGGTTATTTCCTTTCTTCTACTTGCTCCAGGCTGTCTTTGTTGTTTTTCCTCAAGTTATTGTAGGTTAGGGTTAGGTTGTTTATTTGAATTGTTTTTATTATTTAGGTATACCTGTATCACTATGAACTTTCCTCTCAGGACTGCTTTTGCTGTATCCCATAAGTTCTGGATTGTTGTGAGTTCATTTTTATTTGTTTCCAGAAACTTTTTGATTTCCTTCTTGATCTCCTTCTTAACCCATTCATTGTTTATTAGTGTGCTATTCTATCTTAATGAGTTTGAGTGTTATTGAATTTTTTTTTTGTTGAGATTGGTTTTTAGTTTCAGTTCCTTGTGGTCATAGAAAATGCTTGGTATAATTTCAATTTTCTTGAATTTGTTGATGTGTGTTTTGTGTCCTGTTGTGGGGTCTATCTTTGAAAATGTTGCATGTGCATTTGAAAAGAATGTGTATTTTACTTTTTAGAGATGAAAGGTTCTCTCTCTATATATCAGTTAAGTCCATTTGATCTAGGATATTGTTCAATGTTGCAATATATTTGTTGATATTTTGCCCTAAATTACCAAATATATGGTAATATATTTGGTAATATTACCATAAATATATATGGTAATATTTTTGGTAATATATCCTAATGTCATATTACCCTTCTTATTATCCCCAAATATTTTTAATCCAACTGCTCAGGAATTTCAGACTCTAGGTTGCTTGGTATATAAATGAACCATGTAGTTAACAGGAGTCACCAGAGAGAAATACAAGTGACAATTTGTAAGAAATATCACTAACTGTACTTAGACATTTGTAATACTTTATGGTTACAAAGTCTTCAGATTACTTTTTAGATTATCACTAAAGTGAAGAACACAAACCAAATGAATAAGAGTACCCAAGCACGGACATGATTTTCCATTTTTGCCTAGTTCATAGTAAATTATTGTGCACTTAGGAAACAGGAAATAGTCTTAGCCACATGAGTTTTTAATCTTAACCTGGTTAATGTAATTTAAGTGTTTTAGGCAAGAGTTGAAATCATTCCAAATTGTGAGGTGTCTAATGACAATTATAATAAGTGTCATTATTTTTGTCATTTTTTTTCAGGATCATGCTTTGTAGTTAATGGGAATTAACCTGGAGGTAGAATTTGAGCACAACTGTAAGAAAGTGTTTGCTATTCAGGAAGCAAAACAAGAACACATAGACAATAAACTTAAATTAAAAGACAATGCATGAAAAAAATTAGAAGTTCAACAAAGAAAAAGAAACTATCAAAAAGATAAAGAGACACCTTAGATCCAGAGCAGACAATGACTACACCGAAGAACTGAATAGGAAGCTTCAACACCAAACTCAGTTAAGCAGAAGAATAATCTGTGAGCTAGAAGATAGGTTATTTGAAATCATCCAGTCAGGGGAGCAAAGGAGAATGAAAAAGAGTGAAAAACGCCCACAGGACTTAGGAGACATTTTTAAGGAAAACATATATGCATCATGGTACTCCTTACAGGCAAAATGGAAAAGAAAGGAACAAAAAGTCTATTTAAAGCAGTAATGGTTAAAAGCTTTCTAATTTGGGGAGAGAAATGGTCACTTACATTCCTATAGTCCAAAAGCGCACATAGGTTCACTTTATTTTTTCAAATGTTTACATTTTAAAAATTGTTGTTCAATTACAGTTGCTCCCATTTTTCCTCCATTACTCTCCCCTGCTCTACCATTTAAAAGGGTTATACTGACAAACTTCATAACTAAATTGTCAAATTTAAAGACAAAGAGAAAGTTTTGAAAGTAGCAAGAGACTGCTGACTTGCCACATACAACAGAGCCCCCAGAAGATTACAAGCAATTTCTGAACAGACACTTTGCAGGACATGAGAAATTTAATGATATATTGAAAATATCAAAAGCAAAGAACTGCTATTGAGGATTAGTCCTCAGCAAAACTGTTCTATAGAATTAAAGGAGAAATAGACTTATCCAAGCAAATGGAAGCTGAGGGCATTCATCACCACTAGAACTGCATGTAGCTCATTTCATTTTAGCATCATCCCAACACACCAGCATTGCAGGTTCAATCCCCAGTCAGGGCACATAGGAGAATCAACCAATACATACATACATACATACATACATACATACATAAATAAATAATAAGTAAATAAATGGAATGATATACAGGTTTCTGTCTTTTTTGCTCCCTTTCCCTCTCTCTCTCAGTTCAGTAAATAAAACATTTAAATATAAATAAAAATTATATTGAGAAAAGAAATGTGAAAGGGCATTCCTCAGGCTAAAATAACAGGCATGTAATTAACAGTGTAAAATTTAAAAACAAGATGACTTGAACTCTTTACCATACACAGTTGGCTGCTGTTTCTTCCTTTGTTACACACACAGGGGATTTAGAGCAGGAAAGAGGGAGAGAGAGGCTATAACTCAAATCCGTTGGAATGAGATGGCTGTGTGAATAGGTCCTTGATGCAAAAACCACATTCAACAACCATAATTAAGCTTTCAACCTCCTTCATTAAGATGGAAAAAATTCTTAAGTTTTTCAGCAACAACTTATATGTCTCTTCTATGTAGCTGGTTTGTAAGTATTAACTCCAACTGAAATTCGAGAATAAGGAATGGTTTTACTCCAGGGATATTATTTGCTGTGCTATTTTGCTTATGAAACAAGCCCACCACTTTAAGTAGGCTTGTTTTTTTGTGCACCCGTGAACACAGAAATACAAAGTGTATCTAGCCTGGCTGTGTGTCTACTAATAAATACGTGTCTCTGATGCTCTGCACAGAAGCATCTCTCTTCCTTCATGGTCAGGGAGTTCAGGGGCACTGGACCCACTGGGTGTCCAGAAGCAAGAACAAGGCTGGGCGTTGGAGTGGGCAGTGCTGGTCCACTGTTTGCGAGCAGGGAGTGGAGAGTTTTGCTTCATATCTATAGAAGTAAGTTACTACCCAACTTGTTGCTTTGAGAAAACATCTAGAAATTCTGGACAATGTTCAGAGAACAACTGTCTGAGACTTCTGCAAAGTGAACAAAAGTGGGGTGAGTCTGGATGTAAAGAGCACCAAGGAAGCAGGCAGCAGGAGATGTTTCCTGTTTACTGACACCTGACTCTGAGAGCAGCCACAGTCTGTGTGTGTTCAGCAGAGCCAGGAAGAAACCAAGGCCATCATGCTCTCTTGGTATGAAGGTAGGAAACCCAGAAAAAAAGAAAGTCACAGAGAAGAATCTCAAATAATGTGTATAAACTCTCCCCAAGTATCCTGACATGAGTTCTAAAACAACTGACGGGCAGAAGACGACACAGATGGAAGTAAAAACACCAGCATTCTTCCTGATAAAAGCTGGATCCAGGGACGTAGCTTAGATGTGTGCCATAAAAGAATCCCTAAACCTGTATCCTAGGATTGAATTTATTCACAGGCCCAGCTGCTCTAATCTACTACTTTACACCCCTCACACACCCCACAGACCACTGTCTGTGCACTTGAGCTTGGAGAAACACGAAGCTCAGGCCTCTCCAGCAGGGTGAGCTCGCCATCAAGGAGCAGACTGGCCTTTCACAGAACTCCCAGCCTGAGAGTCTCCCCAGAAAGAAGGGAGGGCAGGGGGCCAGCAGTCCTGCTGGTTGATAGGCCACCTCCTAGAAGGGGACACTGGCGTGAGGCCTGCGTGTTCCTTCTGAGGTCAAGGTGCCACCCTGTGTTTCCCTGCACCCACAGAGGTGCCTTTGGTCTCCATCCTCAGCCCAGTGACTGCTGCTGCTGCTGCTGCTTTCTTCCTCCTGCCTGTGAATCCTCAGGTCTGGACTCCCTGCCACATCTCAGGGACAAGCCTCTGTGCCCCGAGGGTCTCCCAGGCTGGAGACTCAGCCCATTTTTGATGTCTTTGGAAGCTGCCCTTGGTGAACTAAAGAAGCCAGTCCCCTCACTATGTCCTCTGCCCTGTGACCCTACTTTGCTGCCTCTCCTGCTTTCCAGGTTTCCAGGCCACGGAGCTTAGGCAACTTCTCTGAAAACAGGAATTGTCCCTGTTGTCATTGCTCTTTGACACCATGGAAAATGCCCCAGCCACTGCCTTCTCTCCTTCAAGTCAGCTAAGTGGGACTGTTAGGGAGTCAAACTTGCTTCTGAGGATGGTCTTTTCCGATTCCTAACCTGGGTGGCTCTGACCTTGTTTCCTGGATCAAAAATGTTCACTTCTCCAAAGGGGACTCCTGATCCCATAGAAACCACTGCTGTTCACTGAGTGGGGTGTGTGCTCTGCTTTCTCTGGTGCCAGGAAAGGGCCTCTTTTCTTTGAGCTAGGGAAGCCACAGTGTGAGAGTGGCCACCCAGGAGGGAGGCAGCTGTGGGTTTTTGTGGAGACCAGGACCAGTAAAATGGCATTGGTGCAATCAGGATCATAAAGCATATACAACAAAGTATATAAAGTATAAACAAGCACAAAGGATATAGAAAGCAGAAAGTATATCAAACAAAATAGAGTCACTTATGTCAACTAAAATGGCTGTCAGTCAGTCACCACACTTTTGTTCCAGAGGAAAATTCCCTAAGTCAGAGTAAATGCTTGTGGCAAGGAGACAGGTCTGCCCATGTGGTGAGAGCAGAAATGTTTGGCAAGGACACACTTATAATATCTGCACACGTGGTCAGAAGAGCTGTGTCAGCAGAGTGGGACCACCCATAGCCGGGCTTCTGGGGGCATTCCACACTTGGCATTAGGGGTGCCAAGACATTTATTGAAAAGACCCAGAAGGGTGCAGTACAACATTTTCAAGGTTTAACTGAGGCAGGTATCATTCCACAGCTGAGACAGCCAAGGTCTACACACCAGAGTGCTGCTCTGACCCACGCTGATCTCCCTCGGCAAAGGTCGCTGGAGGCTCTGTCCTGCAGGACTGAGGAATTTGTCTGCCCCGTTTCCCACCTCACTCCTGAGATCCTTCCTTGCAAGACAATAGAAACTCCCATGCCCACTGTGGTGTCTCTCTGACCTGCAGACTGAGACTCTGGACTCAGGTTTCTTATTCCCCATTGATTGCCATGGTGTGTGTTATATTCCTCTTAGATTGTTAGCGTCTGAGTAGGATACTAACATATGCTGATGATCTACTTTGAGTGAATCTGCATTCAACCAAAGCTGCATAAATAGTATAGTTACTGTGTGTGGCTCTTGTCTATTCCTTGGTGCCAGGCTGCTCAGCAGGCAGCTAACCAAGCAGTTGTCTGGCTGCCTTATAGGAAAGACTATATCACCAAAAAGATGCTCATGACTATTTCCCACCCAGCCAACTGCTATCTGCCTCTCATTCACGTGGTGATTTGGTGACTCTCAGCAGACTCAGGGAAAAGCTGGCATATTTATGCCAACACCCAGTGTGGTGCTGGCCTAGTAGTCTTCCTACTGGGGAAGGGACAGAGGAGGACAGAGGACAGAGGAGAGAGGGGGACAGAGGAGAGAGAGAGGAGGGACACTGGAAAGGCAGGAGTCATCTCTGTCAGACTGTGTCTGGGACATGAGTCCCATGCAGGTTGGGAGCACAGGGCAGCTGTGTCCTCCAGAGGCTCTGCTTACCAGTCTGGAGGGTGGGGGCGATGCCTGTGTGTGCAGCACCTGGGACACACTGAGACCATGCCCACAGGTACAGAAATTCTCCTCAGTGTCCTGGAATCTGTCCCAATGTGATCCATATGCACTCCTTGGTGGGAAAGAAATAATGTTCATGGAGAGAGGGTAGAACCTTCCCTGTATCTTAAATTCATCTGGGCCAGAACCCTGAGTTTCATCCAGAGGAAGTCAGACTCAGGGACCAAATGTGGAAACCATTGCTCTAGGGATGGTGCCTCTCCAGCCCGTGTCCAAATACTGGGGCCAGTTCAGTTGGCTCCAGGCTCTCCAAGGGCCTGAGTGAAGATCTGAATTTTCTGTCTTTCCCTTTCTCCAGACAGTCGTCTCCTCATGGACAAGGGGCAACATAGATTAACTCCCACCCATGTAAGCCCTGCACTCTCTTAGAAGGTTGGGGCAGCTGGGGACAGTGGATTCACAGGATGTTTTTGGCATCACTGCACACACAAGGGGACTACAGAGGACTGCTAGTGCACCTTCAGGTAGTGCACTTTCCACACCCTTGCTGTCCCTCCTCATTCTGCATTCCTATTGCCACACGGCCTGATGGCTTCTATGGGGGATACAGAAGGGAAAGGCAGCATCGGGCAGTGCACAGTAGTTAGTTTCACTTCTCTTTTCCTCACTTGGGTGGAGTGCACTCAGGGTGAGTCTGTTACACATTTCCTGCTCAGAGCTGAGCAGTCTCACTGAAACCAGGCAGAGGACACCAGAGGCATCAGAGGTTTTGGCAGGACCAAGGACAGGACAATGGCCACCAAGGGCAGTGACCTCAGCACCAGGTCAGTTTCTGTCTGCCTTCCTTTAACTTTCAGTCTAGTTATGCTGCTGTTTTAGTGCCTTTTATTTACTAGACACAGTCCTCTAAAGCTTGACCTTAACCCTGTTTACAAGAACCCTCATGGGCAGTGTAGTGGAATGCAGGAATATGTAGTGAGGGAAGTGGATATTTCACCTGCAGAAGGACAGCTGCTGGTGTGAGCACAGCTGCCACAGCCCACAGGACTCTTGCCTTACACCTACTGCTCCTCTGTGGAGCCATTTCTACTGGGATGTGATTCCTGAGGTTTTGAGGAAGTGATTTGTTATTTTCTCATGACCTCTCTGCCCTCTCTTTCCCCTCAGGCCTCCTCTACTTTCACTTAGATTGTTTCAAAGAGGGTACTTTAGAAAACATAAAATTCAGGTTAAACATCTAACTTTTCAAGTCTGGGTGCCTTGGTCTCCTACCTGACCTGTGTTGGGTCAGCTCTGGGCCTATTCTGGTCTCAGGCTGGGATTCTAGGTTCTTCCTCAAGGGATCTTGATAGGGAGTCAAAGGAGAAGGACAGACTGAGATACCAAAGACTGGTGCAGGCTGAGTGTTCCATTTGTACCTTCATTTTCTGCTCCGGAGAGGTTTACAGGTTTGGCAAAGAAAAGGCTAGAAATCCTTTCCCGTTAATCGTCAGGAGGATCCATTTCATTCTTTTTAATGGCCACCAACTATTCCATGGAATCCATACATGGTAATTCTTTACCAACAAGCTCTGAAATATAGTTTTATATTTCTTTATGTTTTTGCGTGTACTCAAGTATTTGTCTAGTATCAAAAACCAAAATGTGAAATTGTTCAGGGTAATAACACTCGTTCTTACTGCAGATCCAGCTAAGTTGCCATTTCCCGTCCCCCCAAAGGCTGAATCATTATATTCTCTTACCATTGGCTGATGAGCCATCTATAGTCACCCAGACTTCACAAAGGAGCTGGATAAAGGGACACAGCCTGTTAATTTGCATTCTCTGATTACATGGAGGTTATATGGGTTTTCCTGTCTATTGTCCATTTAAATTGGTTCTCCTCTGAATTGTTGGTTTATTTTTGGCTAGTGTTATTAGTTGAGGTGATTGTCCTTCCTTTATTGACAAGAGAGAGTTGGCTCCTTAGTTTGAATTTTATAAATATATTTTTCTTGTCTTTACCTTTGTTTATGGCCCCAAAACTTTTATTTCTTTAGTATTTTACTTTGTGTTCATAATGGTTCTCCAAAATGTTACCTCTGTGACAATTATTTTTTTCTTTTTAATATATTTTATTGATTATACCATTACAGTTGTTCTATTCCCCCCTTCAATCCCTTCCACCCGCACCCTCCCTCCCCCACCATTCTGCCCCCCTTAGTTTATAACCACGTGTCTCAAGTTCTTTGGATTCTATATTTCCCCCACTATTCTCACCCTCCCCCCTATCTATTTTCTACCTACCATCTATGCTATTTTCTGTGCCTTCTCCCCCCTTCTCCCCCTCCCACCCCCCTGTTTCTAACCCTCCATGTGTTCTTCATTTCTATGGTTCCACTCCTGATCTAGCTGTCCTCTTGGTTTGCTTTTGTTTTAGGTGTGGTTGTTAATAGCTGTGTGTTTGCTGTCCTTTCACTGTTCATATTTTTCATCTTCTTTTTCTTATATAAGTCCCTTTAGCATTTCATATAATAAGGGCTTGGTAATGATGAACTCCTTGAACTTGACCTTATCTGAGAAGCACTTTATCTGTCCTTCCATTCTAAATGAAAGCTTTGCTGGATAAAGCAATCTTGGCTGTAGGTCTTTGGATTTCATGACTTGGAATACTTCTTTCCAGCCCCTTCTTGCCTGTAAGGTCTCTTTTGAGAAATCCGCTGACAGTCTGATGGGTACTCCTTTGTAGGTGACTGTCCCCTTATCCCTTGCTGCTTCTAGGATTCTCTCCTTCATTTTGGTCTTGGCTAATGTAATTATGATGTGCCTTGGTGTGTTCCTTCTTGGGTCCAACTTCTTTGGCACTCTCTGAGCTTCCTGGATTTCCTGGAAGTCTATTTCCTTTGCCAGACTGGGGAAGTTCTCCTTTATTATTTGTTCAAATACGTTTTCCACTCGTGGCTGTTTCTTTCCCCCTTCTGGTACCCCTATAATTCGGATGTTGGAACGTTTAAAGATGTCCTGGAGGTTCCTAAGCCTCTCCTCATTTTTTTGAATTCTCATTTCTTCATTCCTTTCTGGTGGGATGTTTTGTTCTTCCTTCTGGTCCATTCCATTGATTTGAGTCCCCGTTTCCTTTCCATCACTATTGGTTTCCTGTGCATCTCCCTTCATTTCAATTAGTTTAGCCTTCATATATTCCTCTAATTTGTGACTTTGTTCCTCTAATTTGTGACTATAATCTACCAGTTCTGTGAGCATCCTGATAAATAGTGTCCTGAATTGTGCTTCTGAGAGGCTGGCAATTTCTTGGTCGCTGAGAGTTATTGGCTCTTGGACTTTGAGTTCTTCTTGTGCCATCTTTCGGGTTGTTCGTGCCTGTTCCATAGCAGGATCAGAGCCCTAAAATGTTCACTAGAACAGGGCAACTAAGTCGCTGGGTTGTGACGGTTGTATGTGGGGACGGAGTCAAAGAGCGACAATGGCTCTCACCGGTATTGCAGGGCAACTAAGTCGCTGGGTTGTGACGCTGTATGTGGGGGCGGGGTCAAAGAGGGACTATGGCGTCCTGTCCGCTGCCTGCCGCCACAGCCCTCACCGGTGCCGCAGTTGCTGCCGTCACCTGGCCCACGCGTTTCGTCCCACTGCTCGCGAATGTGCCACCGCTGTCAGCCCTCGCCCCCTGGGGCCTGCGTGGTCTGTCTCACTGTGCGCGAATATGCGCCCACGGTCTGCCCCGCACCCCAGCTGGTTCTTGTCTGCCTGCCCGCCTGGGTCGGGGGCCCTGTCCTGCCCGACCCTGCTCGCTGCTGGCTCCGCCCCTCTTACCGTCCCCGTTGAACGGTTAGATGTAGTTGGACTTCCGTATAATTCAATTTTCTGTCCTTTGGTTGTGTCTTTGTTTCTCCAAACCTTTGTTTTATTCAAACTTGGTTGTGGGAGAAGGCACAGTGTTTCCACCTATGCCTCCATCTTGGCGGAAGTCCATAATTATTTTCATATTAACTCTTTTTTTGGTTTCTTATAATTTCTAATTGAAATAATTAATTCTGTTTGTTTTCAAGAGTGGTCTTAATTTCCTTCCATAGCTTTGCAGGCTCAACTTTAAACCACGTCTTGTTACTATAAATCAGACCATCTGCACACTGTTGCTTTATTTATATAGGTGCTTGTGTGACATTAAGTGTTTTTGGATTTCTTCCTCAGCTGATGGTTTTTTCCTGAAAGTGAACTCTGTCTGCAGGTTGGTGTCTGTGTTCCTTCACTTTCTTTCTCTCCTGCCTGCAATGGTTGTACAGCCTACCTCACTCATTCTTGATATTTCTACCATCCTCACCTGAATTAATCTTTTAAAATATTTTCTGCCTTATCTGAGACTGAATTTCTTGGCATCTAATATACAGTTTGAAGGACTTACCATTTTTCAGGTCAGTTTTTCTGAGGTGCCACAATTGTTTAATCATCCTGTTGCCCTCTGCTCTGTTGCCGTTTTCATTACCCCGTGGCCACATGTGCAGGGTCTGCTCTGTGCTCTCTCTCCCCTGCCATTGGCCTATAAGAGCCTCTCCTAGTGCCACACAACGACTGTCATAGTGACAGCAGCTTCATACGAACTTTGACATCTGGCAGAGTGCATCTTCCCATCTTCTTTCCCTTTACAAAGCACCCTGTCCTTTGCATGTCCAAACCAGCTTGTCAAAATCTTGCTGAGATTTATATTAGGATTGCAATGAATTAGTGAATCAAGTGGATGAGAATTGGCATGGTTATGATATGGAGTTTTTGATCTCATTAGTATGGTATATGCATAGTATTAAAAAATATCCTCTAGAGACTTCCAGCCAAGTTGGAAGTGTAGGTAGATAACACTGTGCCTCCTCCCAGAACCAAAAGAAGCACAACAAAAAATTTAAAAAGAAAAACATGCAGAACTGCCAGAAAATTGAACTTTATAGAAGTTGGACAACCAAGGAGTTGAAGAATATGCATTCAATCACAGTGGTAGGAGGGGAGGAGATGGGCAGCTGGAGCAGAGAGTACTTGTGGCAAGGCAGTGACTAGAGGATCATGAAGGGCAAGGTGGCATCTTGTGGACCAGGTGAGGTGGTAGCTGGCAGAGCGGGTGGTCCCACATTTCTGTGCAGATAAACTGGGAGGAACAATGGAGGAGTGAGTCAGATCAGGTAACCCAGGTTTCCAGTGTGGTGAAATAAAGCATGAAAACCACTGACCGAGAAAAGCTGTGGGGTTTGTGGCAGCATGGGAAGCTCCCACCTCACAGGAAAGTTCATTGGAGAGACCCACAGGGTCCTAGAACATACACAAATTTACCCACATGGGAATCAGCACCAGAAGGGTCCAATTTGCTTGTGGGTAGTGGAACAAATTACTGAAAACCATTCAAGAGCCCAGCAAGTCACATTGTTCCTTCTCAGACCCCACCCTCACATCGCACCAAAATGCAGAAATGTGGGTTGCCCTGCCCTGGTGAATACCTAAGGCTCCACCCCTTACTAAGTAACAGGCATGCCAACATAAATAAATGGCCCAAATGGAAGAATAGATCAAAGCTCTAGAAAAAATATACGTATGGGATGAAGTGATAGACAATATATCAGATGCACAGTCAAAACACTGGTAATCAAGGTGCTCACAGAAATGGTTGAGTATTGTCATAAAATAGAGAAAGGAGTGAAGGTTATGAAAAGTGGATTAAAGGAAAATACACAGGGAACTAACAGTGATGGGATGGAAACTGGGACTCAAAGCAGCAGGTTGGACCAGAAGGAAGAAATAAACATTTGACCAGAGCAGAATGAAGAAACAAGAATTCAAAAAATGAGAAGAGGCTTAGAAACCTATGGGACAACTTTAAACACTTCAACATCTGAATCATAGGGGTGCCAGAAGGAAAAGAGGAAGAGCAAGAAATGGAAAACTTATTTGAATAAATAATGAAGTAGAATTTTTGCAGTCTATTACCAAAGGAAATAGACTCCCAGGAAATCCTGGAAGCTCAAAGATTCCCAAAGAAATTTGAGCCAAGTAAGCATAAACCAAGGCACATCATAATTACATTACCCCAGATTAAAGAGAAGGAGTTGGAGATAATCTTAAAAGCAGCAAGAGAAAAGGAAAGAGTTACTTGCAAAGGTGTTCCCATAAGACTATCAGCTGATTTCTCAAAAAAAACCTTACAAGCAAGAAAGGGCTAGAAAGAAGTATTCGAAGTAATGAAAAGCAAGGACCTACATCCAAGATTACTCTTTCTATCAAAGTTACTGTTTAGAGTGGAAGAGTAGATAAAGTGCTTCCCAGATAAGGTCAAGTTCAAGGAGTTCATCATCACCAACTCCTTATTATATGAAATGTTAAAGGGAATTATCTGAGGAAAAGAAGAAGATCAAAAACTGTGAGCAGTAAAATGACAGCATATTCACAACTATCAACAACCAAACCTAAAAAAACAAAAACAAACTAAGGAAACAAGTAGAATGGGAACAGAATTACAGAAATGGAGATAACATGGAGGATTATGACCAGGGAGAGAGAATGTGAGAAAAGGTATAGGGAATAGGAAGCATAAATGGTAGGCACAAAATAGGCAAGGGGAGGTTAAGAATAGTATAAAAAAATGGAAAAGACAAAGAACTTATACGTACGACCCATGGGCATGAACGAAATGGGGTGGGTAATGCAGGTGGGAAGGCGGTACACAGTGGAGGGGAATTAAGAGGAAAGAAAATGGTACAACTGTAATAGTGTAATCAATGAAATATTAAAAATATTCTTTAATAAAATTTATAGCTTTGTCTCTAGATGTTTTATACTCATTCTGTACATTTATTCATAGATACTTTTTGCCCCTAAATCTGCATAATTTAAAATCCACTTTCTAGCTGCCTGCTTCTAAGATATAAAAATAAATTAATCTTTCCCACTTTCTAATTTTAGTAACTTACATGGCGATATATAGGAACTTACATAATGTATACCTAGTGACAATTTTGTTTTTTTATAATCTTTACACTTATTTTATTTTCTTTGCTTATTGTGTTGGCCAGGACTTCCAGGATTACAGTGAGCACAAGTCATGCTAGTAATCATCTGCATCTTGTGCCCAGGTCCAAAGAGAAAGCTTTTCTCATTATGTCATTATGGTTGATGTTAGCTGTAGGTTTTCTTTCTTAATATAAAAACCCGCACATATTTTTTAAAAAGTGTATCTAGTATTTTCAGTGTCTGAGGTGTTTCTGGCCCTGTTTTCTACATTTTCTGCTGTTGTCACTCTCAAAGATTATTTAAATAAACTCTTTGGGGAATAATTTTATATTTATAGAAAAGTTGTAAAGATACTCTAGAAATTTCTGTACACTTCACACCTAGTCTCACATCCTGTGATGTTATGCTCTTACACTGCTGTGGTACATTTATCAAAACAGAAAAACCCACATTGCTACATCTATGTTACTGAAACTGCAGACTTTTAGAATTTTAACAGTCTACCAATGAAGTCCTTGTTGAGTTCCAGGATTGACTCCAGGATACCACGTTGCCTACAGTCATCTTGTCACCAATTCTATGGTCTGTGACTGTTCCTCAGTTTCTCCCTGTTTTTCATGACCCTGAGAGTTTGAAAAGTACTAGTCAGGCTTTTTGTAAAATGTTCCTCAATTTTGGTTGGTCTTGATTCTTTTTAGACTGGCATTACGAGTTTCATGAAAGAATTCCCTGAGGAACAGCGTCCTTCTCATCACTTCTGTCAGGGGAGATGTCAGCCTGACTTATCACCAGGGATGTTCAGCTTGGTCACTTGGTTAAAGTGGTGATTGCCAGGCTTCTTTTGTAAACTTGTTATGTTTTTCTCTCCACACTTATTCCCAGAGACTATTTTGCTTATCTTGTTGGTTGATTTTGGCTGTATCCTCAATTGTATTTGAAAAACTTACTTATGGGTAAAACTTAGGAGCCAAAGAACTTATAGGCATGACCCATTGAAATGAACAATGGTGAGGGAATTGCCTGAGGGATGGGGGGGATGCTAGATGGAAGGGGGCAATGGGGGAAATTAGAACAATTTAAATAGCATAACCAATAAAATATTATTTAAAACCCCAAAAGAAAACAAAATAACTTTATGATAACTTTGTTTATGATAGACTGGAACTTCTCAATACAATGTATGTCTTTCTTCTCTCACTCTCTCTCTTTAATTGTTGTTCAAGTACAATTGTCTCCATTTTCCCCCTTCCACTCACCCCTGCCCCACCCATCCCTGCCTCCCACCTTCAATCCTACCCGCTTTGGCTTTGTCCATGTGTCTTTTATACATGTTCCTTGACGATCCTTCCCCTGTTTTCTCTCATGATCCCTCTTTCCCCTCCCTTCGATTTACTGTCAGTTTGTTCTTTATTTCAATGTTTCTGGTCATAATTTGCTTCCTTGTTCATTTTGTTGATTTGGTTACACTTATAGGTGAGATCATGTGGTATTTTTCTTTCAGCCCCTAGCTTACGTCACTGAACATAATGCTCTCCAGATCCATCCATGCTGTTGTGAAGGATAGGAACTCCTTCCTTCTTTCTGCTGTGTAGTATCCCATCATGTAAATGTACCATATGTCTTTCTACTCCACCATGCTTCACTTTATTATAGTTTTGTCTATTGCCTCAATTCTATTTGCTATCATTTGTACTCATTACCACTTATTTCATATAGATTGGTTCTTCCCAGCCTCTAGCAGGGATATATAAAATGTTATAGCATATCAAAATCTTGCTGACTACTTTATCATGGTATCATTTCTCTCTAGGATGTCTTCAGAAGCCCAGAATAGTGTTAAGACGAATGCAGGCATGCTCTTCAAAAGGTATAAGGTGGACATTTCAAATGCAATAAAGACATCATTTCCTTTTCTTGAAATTCTTCGTGACTATGGATACATCACTGATAAAAAATATAAAGTAAGTGAGGTTTACTTTGTCAGTATCTTCTACACAGTGCTAAACTAAGTTTTGCTTTTCTATTTTGGAGTCAAACATCAGAGAACGACGAGACAACTGATGAGTCTTCTGTAAATGGGGACCTTCTCATGTACTGCTGTAAGTGTTCCTACAAGGTCAGAAGGGAGAAGAGAAACAGGCACTACTGGAAACAGTGCTGCTCCTGACTGAAGGAACAGTGCCCTGTGGTGCCCCCAGAGTTTGGTGAATAGCCCTGGAGAAAGGCTGGACCCACAGATGAATAATGCCTTGTAGGATTTACATATACCATATAGCACAAATTAGAAAAAGAAGTGATTTTAATGAATGGATGAATAAGCTTAGTGGTTTCATGTAATAAAATAATAATTGTCACAACATTTCATTTCAATGACTATCAATTTAAATATTTAGATCTGAGAACATTGAAGTCCCCAGAGAATAAATGTCTTGTTAGGACAAATTTGAAAGTAAAAGCTTGTTATTGTTTCTCTAGAATTTTCAGTTCCTTTCCCTGTTCTTTTCTTCTCTGTTAGTATTTCTGGAGTCTTGGAATTTAGGTTAATTTTACCAAAAGATGTAGGTGGAGATACAGAGATCCAAGTCCTTTCTCTACCTCTGAGAAGGCTTATATTGTGACAAAGTTTGCAGCAAGGGGAAAAGCACCACCTGGCTTCCCTGAGCCCTACCAGGCCAAGTCATCCTGCAGTAGGGATGAGGGTTTTCCAGTCGATGGAACAGCAGCTCATCACCTGCTCTGTCGATTCCTAAAACATTTGGCCGGGCTCTGCAGATGTTACACATCACTTAACCTGAACCTACTTTTGTTCTTCAAAATTGTTTCTCCTCCCATTTACTGTAAACAAGGATGAAGAGATCAAATTCAGAAATGGGTATATGCAAGGAGGAGAGATTTAGTTGTTCTACTTAGTATCGATACAAATGTAAACAAATTCTAAAATTTTACATCAGGATATACTATCCAGAGAAATTGTAATACATTAAGAATTAAGTTGCTTTCTAGGGATCTTCTGTATTTATATTTTCCCCTTTCACTATTTTTTAAGGAGTCTCGAGAACATTTTGAAAAAAACATTTCCATACAAGAAGTCATATACAATATCCTCAGTGACCTGGAGAAGACATTTGACTTGCCCCTTCTGGGTATTTTGTTCAGCAAGTCCATCATGAAGAACTATCCTGATTTAAATTACATTTACAAAATCTTCGAAAATGGTAATTAGGTTTATGACTGACTTTTTGATGTCCAGGGCCAATATTTCCCCACAAGTATATACTGCGTTCCTACCATGTGCCAAACACCGTGCTGGGCAGTGGGGCCACAGCAGTTCCGAAACAGACATGTCATGTGTCTCCCATAGCTTATGATGTAATGGCTACAATAAAACACCCATCAGGATGTCTGCTTAACTAGGCATTTAGACTCACAGGACATGTGGAGACACAGTGGCATCAGATTTATTTAGAAGGACAAATGACAACAAATATAACATCCCTAAAGGGTGGCATCAGTTGCTGTTCTTCTGTGGGAGCCCTAACAGAGGTCCACACAGCAGTCAACCAAGTCAAGTACTACCTGCTTCAAGTGACAACTTAGCTATGAGTGTAGGATCCACCATGTTCTAGCCACACCATGCCCATGGGAGAAAATATCTTGTGAAACAACTCTATAATCATAACTTTCAGAGACCCCTTAAGGAAAGAGCCAACTTACAAGAGTCACCACATTGGAGGAAGACCAAATATGGCTTAGAGTTCATATGTAGTCCCTCCCGGGCCACATGCAATTTACCTACATACGGTCACTGCTCATTTTTCACCCTAAACCCAGTGTTGCCTAGTAACACAGAGGGAAGCCACCTTCATCGGGTTTCCAGAGTCATGAGCAAGAAAATTAACCCAAAGTCAAATTTGCTTTTAAAGGAGGAGAAAAAGTTTTATTATCACATTCTCCACAACACATGTGGAAATTCTTAGACGTGTAATTTGAGGTGACATCACTATTCTGGATGGAGATCTCTAATTGTCTTCTTCTCTTGTCTTCTCTCAGAGATACCAAACATAAAAAACTTCCTGGAAAGTGATGCAGAAGAAAATGAGGGGAGATCCGATATCCAACTAAGCCTCAAACAAGGTGATTGCAACCAGATAAAAACGCGTTCTCATCTGCTAAGAGGAAAGGAGAAAGAGAGGTTGTAGGGAACTGTTTTGCATGGCATGGAAATGTAGCTCAGCACCCACATGGCAAACCAGTGGGGAGCAAGTTGGCACACAGGACCACACCTGTGGAGATGTTTTTCTCTGGGGTATCAAGCCTGCATTGTACCTAGGCTGCTCTGAGGCTTGCTTTTACTAAAACTCCCTCATCCTGAATTGAGGTAGCAACTTCCTAAAATCTAAGCTAAACCTCCCAAGTATGGAGTGTTACTAATCCAACCACTTTCCCTTCACATTTGGAAATATCCTTCTTCTTTGATGGATTAGAAACATATTCTCCTTTATTGTCTGTAAAAGATAACCACCTAATGCGAACCTGTACATAGCAAATGAAGACTACCCTCCATGTAATGTATTCAGGAAAACAATAAAAGCCTGTCCAGGAGGGGGTCAGGGCCCTCTCTCTCCCTTAGAAAGCAGGCGTGCTGTCCCTTTTTCCCACAGGATTTCTGTAGTCTGTATTTGTTCACAAGCAGCCCCAACATACATGGATCCTGCAGGCCAGGATCCATGTCAAGAGGTGGGCACTGAGGCCAGAATAAAAGTTTGGGAATTGGGAGAGAAGTGCTGAGGAGCCTGGAGAAGTCAGTGAGGGGTATATGTAATGAGGAACAACCCAGAGGTCAATCCTGGATAAGTAGCTGTGATAAGAGACCATGAGCTCTATAACCAAGACAAAGGAATAGGAACCCAATGAGTCAGGAAACCAGATTTAATGAGAATGCTGACCTGGAAGTAATTGTGATTTAGAAAGACCCTGTAGGAGAAGATCAATGTGAAGCTGTAAAGGGCTAAGAACTGTGGGCACAGAGTCAACGTCACAGAGGAGATTTTTGGTGATGACGGAAGGCAGGACTGATTTAAATATGGGGCATACTGTTCAAGAGCAGGAATGTTCAGGGAGATGGGCAACATGGGGAAAGGAGAGGAGCAGTGGTAAGATTTGGAGGAGGGATGGTTGTACTTTGAGAGAGAGAAGGAAGGGAAATGAAATACAAGATGGGTGAATGACACAATAAAACAACCGTATTACTAAGAGGTCACTTACTGAATATTTCCTCAGGCAGCTGTGTGTTTAGTGCTTGCATCGGCCCTGGGGTGGAAATATCACTATTTGCCCATTCACAGAAAAGGACTGAAATTTAGATCGTCCATATATGTTGTTGGCTTGGTATCAAACATGCAAGATAAACCCTGATATTCTGAACCCAGAGCCTGTGTTCCTAACCCTGTGCACACCAGATAGTCTCATGGAAAAAACAGAATCCTGAGACAAAAATAGGGAAATATGTGGAGACAGAAGCATACAGAAAGAAACCTACCAGGAGCTCATGGAAGTGCAGGAGAATCAGATACTGAATTTCATGCAAAGGGAAACAAGGCAGAGAAACAGACATGCAGAGGCGGGGTGTGGTGTGAATGGACATGGGGATGAGATGAGTTCTGTAGGAAGTAAGGTAAGGCCAGCAGTCAAAGGCTGCTCTAAAAAAGAAGTTCAGTGTGGCTTTGAGTGACATGAAAGGCCATCTGCACTTATGGAGTGGCTTGTGAGCAATCTCAGTAAGGGCCTGGCTGAGGCCAGCAGTGTAGCAGACAGATGTCATATGGGAACCCGCAGGTTCAGATGGGATCTATATTGATACCTGGAGAAGGGGTTCATCAAACCTTGTAAAGATTTACAAGGACTAGAGGAGAGCAGCACAGCCTGTACTTCAGTTTCTGAAATAAATTTCTACTTTCTTCCCCTGGGACCTGGTGAAAACTCACATCTAATCTGCCCTTGAATCACAATGGTGTGTTTCTAGTAACTGTTTTATGATCATTTGCTCTTTTTGTTCTATTCTGGAATGTGCTGTTGGGACCAGGGGTGGAGGGCTGATTCTCTTCAGTGCTGATTGTCCAGAAAAGTCATTCTTTGCTTCTGCAGTTTCCCAAAGATTTAGATAAAAGAGTCTTCACTATCCCGGTTGCTGAGAGGCTCAGTCCTACCACATTCCTCAAATGCATGTGGTGCCACCACCTGCCATCCTGAGCCTGGACTTACTGCCTGTGCACTTGGTTTCACAGTCATCTGCCTCTGTCTCACTTAACACTGTCTGTAGCCTTGCCTTGACATCATATCCAGCAGTGGCCAGCGCTGCAGTGAGAGGAATGAGATAGGGGTGATGATTTTGTTCTTCCTGGACCAGGGACTCCTCCTCCTGTTGGGTTCCTCACACAGGACCATTAAGACCATGTCCGTCCTGTGCAAGCCCTCTCCCATCATCTCCAGGGCCACAGGCCTGGCGCTGCTCTAAAACACCCTGGAAGGCATATTATGTAGTCTCCCCTGGGATGTGTTATTGAAGAAAGCATGTTCTACATTAGTAATACATTTTTATTAAAAAAACTTTTCAGAATGAGTTTTGAGAGCCCCATGATACGTTTTGCAAATCACGTTTACTCAAAAAGTTAATATTTAAGGATATAAAACACTCAACATGCATCAATCCGTACTCTTATTACTTCATCTACCAGTGAGCTGGTGGGCACAGAGCGGTGAGAGGAAGGAACAGTCATGAGTAATGGGCAGAAAAAGGTTTCACCGTGTGTGTGTGTGTGTGTGTGTGTGTGTGTGTGTGTGTGTGTGTGTAGGGGGATGTGGTGGGGAGGAAACAATGACATTATAACCCAAATACTGCAAGCAAACCACCAATAAATGTGTCCCAGAGTCTGACTCATCCAGGACGGTTGACTGTGACAAGCACAGGAGTGGAGGAGGCTGTGTTTCGTTCATTCCACGAGGTGGCTCCAAGGAACTGTGGATATTGCATAAGAATTCACCAGGGCCCAAGATCTATATTAAAGTTGTGGGAATTAATTTTGTAAATCCTACTTTACATAAGTTACTTTGCTGAGAAAAATGGCACTAAGTGAAAAAAAGTCAAGCTGCAATGAAAAGGATGTTTATGCATTCATATACTATTGGGGTTGGTGGCATAGGTCGACAGTACTGATATCAAGCAGAGGAGCTCCAACGTGGAGAAAAGGGTGTGCTGGGTGGTTTACTCAGAGACTTATTGCTTATCTTTTTCTTCTCTGCTCTTCCCTATAACTCTGGCCACAGACCCCTGCAAACTTGCTTGCCAGCTCCCATGTACTGCATCCTGCTGAGTTCCTAACCTAGTAGATACCAGCTAGAGACTAGAGAGTGGAAGCAAGGGAGAGCCAGGAAATCTTGCTGTCACTTTCTTGGGCCTTGACTCTGGCAGTAGCTACATCTCCCCCATGACACCACTTCCTACCAAGCAGACCAGCCGCAATCCAGCTTGTCCCTACCCAGTGACCTTGGGATATGACCTTGGCACAGACCTCACCCTTAGTCCTTCACATATCTTCCTCTTTACCATTTTGAGAGCAGCCACATTCTTCCATTTGGGCTTTTCAGCTCTCCCATCAGCTGTGTAACTAATCACCTGGACTAAATTCCCTCTGTTCTAAGGTTTAGATAGCTTCTTATTGTATCTTCCTGCTGGACCCTGATTAATGCAGGAAGAAATTAAATATCTATCAATCAAAATGTAGTTTAGGTACAGCCACATCTGACAATGGACTCTCAGAGCAAGTCTCTGAAACAGAAAAGATAAATGCTATAGTTGATACAACCACTGACAACAATGATGCACTAGAAAGTCAACAAGCAAATGAACAATGTACCCAACAGTCTGATCCAGCAGGTAAGACTGAGTGTCTGGGTTGAATGAGTGTGGAGGGGAAAGGGCAGGTGGAGGGACTCACTGTGGTGGACGCAGTCACAGGAGTAGAACCTTGGTAATGATGGGAATGCTTAGATGGAGAGAACATAAAGACAAAATTGATATAAAAGAGGCATTCACAGGTCACAAAAATAATTGAGAAATACAATAGGAGAAAGTGGGAAACACTCTAGAGAATGGGTAAACTGAAGGTTCACATAGGGCACAGCAGGGTCAGATCCAGGGTGAGGCAGGAACCCAAAGGCCTGTGAAGAGGATCTCACCATCAGCACCTCCTGTGCTGTAGACAACTACTTTGCTCCACCATGGACCCTGCTGGGCCCTGGTGCACAGTGATATAGTAAGTGTAGAGAAATAAGTATAAATAGAAAAAGATATAGAGGGAAATAAATATTAATAAGTAGAAAAAACGGGGAAACACCAAAAGAACTGTGTCGGGAATATACCAAGGACAATGAGTAAAAAACTGGTAGAGAGTGGACCAGGTGGAAAGAGAGAGGACCAAGTATTGTCTGATCGGAGGAGACAGTCACCACATAGAAGGCACAAAGGGCTATTCTTAATACCATTGAAAGGTAAAGTGTCCACAGTGATGAAAATGGTCCAGAAGCCCTCTCAGATTAAAATAGGCCTATCCTCTGAAAAGTAGAAACAAAAGTAAAAATAAAAAACGCAGAGTTAAAAGAAGGACAGAGCTGAGCAACAAGAAGGACAAGGGTTAGGGAGCTTTCCTGCAGTGGGATTCCTGGGAAAGGGCTTAATTGTAGTAAAGATCCTCACTCCCTTTGGGGAAACAAATGAAATTCTTCATTCATTGTAATTTGGTCCAGAGCAGAGCTACCCCACCATGGAGACCAAATAAATTCTTGTGTGTAAATCCCATGGTTATAATGAAGGAAAAGTCATTTTTTAATTCAGGAGGTGAATGGGAAACCCAAGCATGGAGTGACTGTAACCAGGCATTTGACATAATAGGCAAGGCTGACTGAAATAATGTGTGATGTTCATGTCAGTACCAGGCAGGTATCTGGGACATGTCATAGGGCCCATGGATCCAGTCCTGCTGGCCTGGTTTACAGGTAGGAAGGGGAGGGCACCAGAGCCTTACGCAGCAAGTTCAGCAGAAAATTGTCCCCAGTAATTGGAAAAATACATAAAACAGAAAAGATAATGTTATGTATTGATATCAGAGAGTATATTTCTGATTTTAGGGAAAGGAAGGTATTGGGATAAGAGTTAAAAAAGGGAAATAATTCAGAGAGTCAAGATATTCATGCAAAGGAATAGAAAAAAAAACTAAACATGAAGACAAGGGGAGATATAAGGAGATACTTTCTTCTTCACCAGAAACAGGCACAATTAGCAAAATTGGGCTGAACCAAAAGGAAAGTGAAGAAAGAGACTTTGCTTGGGGTGATGGACACACGAAGCAGTGTGCAGACGCTGTTTTATTGATGTGTAGACTTGAAAACCAGTATAGATTTGTGAAACAATATCACCCTAGTAAATTCAATAAAAATAACCAATAATATTAAAAATATATAATTTGATTCCATTTTTAAAATTAGGCTTTGTGTATACTTCTTTCTGATATATCATTCTGGTCTAATAGATATTTAGTTCTATTCACATAATAAAAAATGAAAGAGGTGGAGTGAAGTTGGAAGTACTAGAAAGTGAGTAAAGGAAAGAAGTAGAATGGGGGTGGGGATCAGAGGTGGAGGGAGAATAAAGGTAGGAGACAGGGTGACTGTGGGGTAAGAAAAGCTGCAGGATGGGCACAGCTGCCCTCTGGGTCTGAATCTCACTACCTTCTGAGGAGGACCTGGAGCAACCTGTAGGCCACACACATTTAGGCCCAGATCACGGTACTCTCAGTTAGCTTTTGGGTCCTCCTAGTGCTGCCTTTAAGCGGGTTTCCTATCTGTGGGCTCCTTGATGTCACCCTGAAATTCTAAGGAGTTTGCTCCTCTGTGTGGTGGTCATCAGTGAGGCCTCCACAGAATTTGAGGATGGAAACAAGTCCCCCCTCCCCCAGGCCTCCACCTCAGCACTGAAAAGAAAACCTGCTAAGGAAGTTGGAGCTCAAGGAGTGGGCTGCAGGAACCTGAACTGAGAGCTACTGAGTTAAGAGCTGCTGACACACTGAAATGACAATACAAGGGGTAAGAGATAGAAGAGAGACAAGTGTAGGAAGGTAAGACTCAAACAGAGGAGGGAAGCCCCTTGTCAGTGACTGGTCTCTGCTCTGGGGATGGTAAATGGAACATCACTAACCTAAGAGGCAGGTGACTTAGGATGCAGACCAGGTGGCCGATGTGCAGGCCATGATATACATGGGGTTTCAAGCAAGATGTTTCCAAGTTTTATTAGGGAATTTCCTGCTGAATTGGTGTTTTGGTCACACACTGAGACACCTGAAGTGTCCTATTCTCTTGTGCAGTGATAGATAACCTTGAAAGAAAGAGGAGACCCAAAAAGCCACTAGTTCATGATTCTGAATTGCACCAGATGGGAAGACTAAGATTGTATTTCTGGGCAACAAAAATCCAGGGTCTAAATCCAGAGCTCAGTATTCCTGATGAATCTTACTCTGACATTCTCCATATACATTGATTTGATTGCTTCTGGGACACCATTTTGAGCATGGAGCTTCCTTGACTCTATTGGGAAATAGGAGTAAGCAAGAGGCATTATAAACTGTGATTTAATAGAAGAGCACAATCAATTGGTACATTAAAAATGTAGTAATAATACACTACACTAGTAAATGGCAATCTTACTCTACACTGTCATATCTATTAATGCTAAAGAGCTACTAATGCTAATAACATACTTAGTCTCTACAAACATGCTTTGTATTCCACAGAGAATAGGAGCACAGTATTTTTGTATTTGTGGGCAATACTACCATTAGTACCAAACTTAAAATATCTTCAAAGAATAATTGGTGCTGATATTGAATTATTAATGAAAAAAATTGGCTCAGACCAAGATCTTAAATCCAAATGATACTTAAACTCCTGGTTTTCATTTTGATTTTCACAGGGCTTTTGTAAATAAAGGCTCATTTTGTTTTCACAAAAACCTTAACAGGGAAATAGGGTACCCAGGTTATTCCAGCATCATAGATGAGGACCCTGGAGAGAGTGATGATTGAAGGTCATTTACAAATTCACATGGAGAGCAAACAAGAGATCAGGACAGGATCCCAGCAGTTTGACCCTGAGCACCAGAACTGGGTTCAGTTGCAGGAAAGAGGAAAATACTCATCTCTGTATTGAGATTACCACAAACACTATCTGCTGTGTGAGTTGTCGTAGAATTTGTAAGACTGATACAAACAAATAACTGTTCTCCCTTTTACTTGATAGAGTCTATGGACTTAAGAAAGCCACCTACATCTGGAAACATACATTGCAAAAGAGGTAAGAGCAAATGAGAAATGTTCATGGTTTATTTCACTTAGTCAGGCTGTGAAAGACAAATACCATATGATCTCACGTATAAATGGAACCTAATCAACAGAACAAACAAGCAAGCAAAATATAACCAGAGACTGAAATGAAGAACAAACTGACAATACCAGGTGAGAGGGATAGTAGAGGGGGGAGGGGGGAGAGATTTTCAGGCACATGTATAAAGGATACATGGATACACGAGGGGTAGGATGTAGTCTTGAAGGGAAAATGGAAACAACTGTACTTGAACAACAATAAAAAATGCAAAAAGAAAAGAGAAATGTTTAAGGTTACAAATGAAGTTTTTTTCTACAAAAGATCACTTTCAATTTTTTGCTCTATTCTTTATACTAAAACGCAAATTTACAATAATTTAAGATAGCTTGTATTTTACTTTTGTGTTAATTAGGTTAATGGCTCTGAAAAATGAACCCAAAGAAGTCAATGACTGGAACACAATACATTTTAAAGGGGAGAGGAGGGCTCTATTTCATGAAGTCATTCTGGGAAGCAGCCAAGTGACACAGCTGCCTTCTCAGTGCTGGATTTATAAGACCACCTTGGGGAAGAAGCACAGCTAATGTTTACTACAATAACAGACTCAATCACAAATCCATAAAGCTACATGTAAAGGAAGAAAGAGAATGCAGAGCAGCCTACTGAGAGTGAAATATCTTTGCCAGGGCAGCAGCTGTATGTGTCACCGTCACTTAAGAGCAAGGGTGCTGACTACATGGGGAGCTAAGACAGTTGTACTGATGCCTGGTGTCTCTGCTAAAGCGTTCTGATTGTGGGGAGTTTGAGAGGTGAAATCAGGGTAGATATTCTGTGGTTATGTATCAAAAATACCACTGAAAGACTCTGAAACTCTGGAGATTTGTGGAATAAAGTTTTCTAAGTACCGTTATGACTTTATAGAAATGACCTCAACATGGGAGAAAGTTGTACAGGTGCCATTGTGAAATGAAACAGAATGAAAAATCTCTCTTTCAGGCTCAAAAAAGCACAAAGAAGAATATGTAGATTTGCACACTGAAATACTTCCCATGACCTGTGGAGAGATGAAAGGCATGTCATATAAGAACAAGTTGGAAGAAGGTGGGTTTAATGGTGTACTTTAATTTGTAATACTTTTATAAAGGAATCACAAGAATTAATGGAATTACCCATGTGAATTTCCAGTCAAATTGAAGGCCCACTGTGGCTTGAAAGAAGGAAGGGATTCCTAAGATGATATTCTTACACTGTAAGCAGTGGTGCATATTAAGTGCTCACCCCCATGTGGCAGTGCCCGTGAGTATGCCCAAACAACCAAAGAGAAGTGCAGGATTGTCAGTCTATGTGTGGAAAATACTGCATTTTCTACACTGAATCAGATATAACAGGGAAGAGGCCCTCAGCCTGCAAGTTCATCTCCTGTATCCCATCTGGGTAATCACCACCAGGACAGGGTGTTAGATGCAGTGAGGGGACCACAGAGTTTAGAATCAGAAAACCTGATCCCAGCCTCAGCTCTGCTGAGAGTAACAGTGTGAATTGAAGACTGAGACCTTCCTGAGCCTGAAACTGCCCATCTAGGAAAAGGAAAATAATTACAAACCTGCATCCTGGTGTGACTTTGGGAGTTAGTTTATATAATGAATATAAAGTGTTTTGTGATTTTAATGTTATAAAGCTTTTCAATAATTGTCTACTGTGATGAGTTTCATATCGGGTTTCTCTTAAAATGGATAGTGGAAACCAACTAATACAATTGTCTGTATCATAACAAGTTCTTTAAACAGCTTTAGTGAGATATAACTCACATATGATGCAGTTCCTCACTTAGGGTGTAGAATTCATGGTTGGGCTTTTGTTTGCTTCTATCTTCTGTATTCTGAAAAGATTATGCAACCACCATCACAATCTGATTTTAGAACATTTTGTCCCCTACTAAAGGAAAACTCATGCTTCTCTGTAGTAAATGCCAACTTCCACCTCACCCCACTGCCCAAACCTAAGCAACCGCTAATCTATTTTCTGGCCTATAAATGTGTTTATCTAAACATTTCTTATCAATCAGCTCATATAACATGTGCCTTTCTGTGACTGGCTCTTTCACACAGCATAATGTTTTCATGGTTCACCCATGTAGTAGCATGTATTATATTTCTTCCCTCTTGATGCCAAATAACATAATATTGCATCATCTGGATGAGCCATATTTTGTTTATTTATCCATTTGTTGGAGGTTTCCACCCTTTGGCTATATGAAAGGTGCTATTTTGAACATTCATGTAAAGCAATTGTGAGAGCATATTTTTCAAAAAATTTTGGATATATACTCAGTGTTGAACTTATTGGGGAAAAACTAAATTGGTGCACAGTATTGCACCAGGTTATATTCCCACTGGCAAAGTCTTGGGGCTCCAAATTCTCTGTGTTCTCACTAATTCTTATTATTGTCTGTGTTTCTCATTATGACCAACCCAGTGCTTATAATGTAGTGTCTCATTGTGGATTTGACTTGCACAATGAGAACATATGAGAACAATGAGAACTTTTTCCAATGACTAATGTTATCATGACTGTCTATTATGGATAACTTAAATTTTCCACTGAGTACTGTTTCCCAGTTATTTAATGCTAGCTACCTATGATTTCAAGGATGGAAAATCACTGCTCAGTAATGCTGTTAAACTTAGATGGGGAAGCTGCTGTAATGGCGGGCACAGATGTCGCCCTGGTGCCACTCTGAGCAGCAGGGCCCCCACCTGACGTCTCAGCCCACGGTGAGGTTCTGCCTCCACACTGCGCCAGGGCCACCAGAGAGTCTGGCCTGTTCTCTGTCTCCAGAATTCAACAGCAAATTGAAATCGTCTTGTTGTGCAAAGCCACATTTTTTCCTTGTAGGTGACTGTAGAATACCTGTATAATGTTGAGTAGGTGCTAATGATCACTTTTGTTGTTGCTGTTGCATAAAGGTCAAAGATATGTGTGCACAGAGCAGGAATCTTGAAGGGGATATGTAGACAGGGTTTGGGAATTCTGATGTATGAAAGGGGAGGTCAGACTCTCCTACTATTGATCCTGAGCCCATATTGGGTAACTTCTGATCCAGGGTGGTGGGAGGCTGGTGTCTGAGCTCTGAGGACAAAGAGGTGCCAGGGATCAACTTGTCCCGGTCTTACAGGATCCATGGTGAAGTGCATAAAGACAGAGGATGGACGTTGGTTCACCCCCCAGGAATTTGAAGCTGCGGGGGGCTATAAAAGTTCAAGTAATTGGAAGAACACTGTGCGCTGTGGTGGGATAACCCTAAAACGGCTGATGGAGGTATTTCGGTGATGGGCAGGAGGGGTGACATCCTTTGTTGTGGTGGAACATAAGGTCACTGGTTGATTGCCCAATATATGCTGAGTTATCTCTAGAGCCCTGAGGCCCCTGACTTTATGCTTTCCTAAGGGAGAGTTGCCTGACCCTCACACCTCAGTACAGGCAGCATATCAGTTTGTCAAAGGGGCTCTTTCCTGGTAGGTTCAGGAGCTTGAGAAGGGATAGGTTGTTCTGATTCTGGCGCTTGCAGACAATTTTAGGCACTGAAATAAAGAAGATCACTCCAGGTAAAGAATGGCATAGAAACCAGAACCACTATTACCTAGGCTCGTGGGATGAGGTAGATGGATTGTGTGTAATACAGCAGAATGTATAAATTGTTTTTTTTTTTAACCGAGGGACTTAATGCCAGGATAAGGAGTTTAAACTCATAACTTAGTGCAAAACCAGGGAGTCTCCTGAGGTGTGACATGACATATTTAAAAGAGTATCTTAGACAATGTGAGGATGTGAACCAACCTCACTGTCGTTCAACCCAAGGGATCTATAATTAACCTGCACGTTGCAGGTCCGATGTCACCCCCGTATGAGTGTGCCCTGACTGAGCTGCCCTGGTCATCCTTTCCATGGGCCTCCTGGACTCACTATTGAGGCCCTTCTCACACTGTCTTATTCTTGTCCTTCCATGCATTCCTTTTGTCTCCCTAGAGTCCTCTGGGGTTTGTCCTTCTTTATGTGCCCAGCATTATCCAGAGTGTCTGACACTCTGTGGGTATGGGACACATGAGTGTTGGTTGACTAGCCCTGGTGTGAGGAGGCAGGTCTGAGTGGCATTGGTGGGAATGGAAAGGAGGGAATGGAAAGGAATGGAAATGTGTCAGAGAGATTGTGAGGGAAAAATCTCTGAAAACTTAGGAAAAAAAAAACCACATGAGCAAGGAAACAGGTTCTGTGTAAGACTTTCTGGGTTCCATGGATGACTTCAAGAATAAATACAGGTGAGGAGAGATTGTTTCCCATTGAGCTGACAATGTGATGTCTAACATGAAATCTTTACAAGGAGGTTAATACCAGATTCACAAAACATTAACACAGGCTAAGCATATACTTGGATCTTCTTATCTTTCAGGAAGAAAAGCTACCTACACCACTAAGAAAATATAGCAAGAAAAAAAATGTGATTATCCTTTTATACTAGTTCTTATTGCATAACTGATTTTATATGTGCTGTATATTTTTTATGGTTTCTCAATTGTGTGATTATCATTGTTTCCTCATTTCATCTCCATTAACTTTATTTCATTTCATTTATTTATTTTGCATCCTTCATAGCTGCTCCACTAAACATTAGTGTATGTAAAGTTATCTATGAATACTAAACCATTTGATGTTCAGATAATAAGGAACCATCAAAATAAACTCATAGAAGAGTTGTAGTTAAAAATATTGTAAGGGTGTCAAATTATGGAATACATAAAAGCAATTCTTAATAAGGTCACAGGGTCATCTTCAACTCAATACCAGAAATCATTCATACTTTTTTACACTCTCCACCATTACTCAATAAAACATTCACTCAGACTTCTTCATCAGTTGGCAACTGCATGTCATTTATAAGAACGGTGCTGTTGGGGAAGGAGTTCTTGGGAGGTGGATGTAGCTTTGGTGTGGGGCTGACCTAGAAAATTGTTTACTTTGATGTCCCCCATGGGCTTCACCTTTGTGAAAGTGGTTTCTCGTTTTGTGGAAGAAGGCTGTGGAGGCAACAAATGAATACACAATGTGCAGCGTAGATTCAGGACAAAGTGGTAGTGTTTTCAAGATTGGGTATGAATGAGAACTTGAGAAGGAGGGGAAGGTGAGAGGTGCTATTCTCACACACTTCAGGTAGAAACGGCAACCCAGGATGTTCACAGAATTCTACTTTAGCTTACACAGAGCTGGCCACTGGGACTTCGTCTGACATTGGGAATTTGAGATCCAGGCCTTTACATTATCTGATGATCTGCAAGTTTAGAACTAGATATCAGCCTTTGGGACCTTTCTTCCAATGGGTTTACAGAAGATGACATATATTTAATATACTTTATTCCATGGCTACTTTGAAAAGTGTTGTCTCTACCATTCTCCATGTATCTAGAGTTAATTTATCTGGATCACCTAACAGAGCTAGCAACTTCCAACCAACATATTCTATCCTTAACCGTGGGTCCAACACTTTGCAGCAACAAGGAACAGTTTCCCATGAAATGAGTCAAAATGGCCAACTTGAACATGTATTACTAACTTGGTGGGTCTTCTTGCCACCCTGAAATTCTCTTGCTGATAGAACTCCCAGTTTCTGTAAATTCCAGTGTGGCACTCAACACCACATGAGAGCATTCTATCTCCTAATGAAGACCACTTATACCTTCTGGTGACAGCTGCTGTGTTGTCAAATAATCTGATCTACTCAGCCAAAACAACAATGTATTATATGCTAATATTTGCTTAGAAATAGCATGTAATCTCTTTTCTCAAGTGAATCAATACTCATTTACTTATTCATTCAACATATAGTTACTGAGTGGATGGAAATGCCCGATGTCCACAAAGAAGGTTGAAATAATATCCCTGACCTCAAGGATTGTTTCAACTTCCTTGTCAACCATAGAAGAGTAACTGTTGAGAGCAGGGGTTTATAGGATACCAGAGAGGCAAGAAGCAACATGACCATTTCTCAGGTCACTTTCCAGTGGATCACACTTGTCTATGACCTTTTTTCTCTCAGTGGAGATAAAGCTGAGGCTGCCTCAAGGGAAGGAGGCCAAGTCATTCTGAATGTATACAAGCAATGCAAGTGTAGGGCACAGTAGGCAGTTTCCTGTGAAGTCAGCCAGGTTTCATCCTGGGATTTGGATGAATGGGGAGGGGGGTGACTTTCTGGAAGATAAATTGTAGTACCAGAAACCTTGGATGCATGTATCTTTGGTGTGGTGCCCTAGAAGAGCTTCAGGAGGTTATAGATATCTTCTCTAGGACACTTCCCCGGTTCCCAGGACCCACACGTCATACTACAAGTGGACAAGAGTCCATGGGGAGGAGAAGGCAACTGTTCCAGCAAGAGCTCACTCACTCCTGGTAATAATAATTTTTCCTGGGATACATATTACAGGCCAATTCAACATTGACTTATAATATCCTCAAGCATTACTAATCTCACTGGCTTCTTCCAAAGCTCCACTTAGGCTGTACTGGAATCCCCTGAAGACCTTGAAAAAATTGTCTGAATCCTATGATCTGTGAAATATTATTTAGTCAGTCTGAACTATTACTTGGACAGTATGATTGTTAAAACTTTCTACATGATTCTGTTGCACAAGTTACTCTTTCTACAAGTTAATGAGAACACCAATGCCTGTGCCTCAACCCAGAACAATTGGTCAGAATCTCTTACAGAGAGAGATTGGATCCATCTCTTACAGAGATGGATCCAGAACGCTAGCATTTTATATACTAGTCTCAGGCAATTCATATGTGCAGCTGGCATAAGAAACAAAGAGCCAAAGAGAAATGGGCCTTAAGTTTATTAAGGATTAAGGATGCAACATTATTATGCATTGGTTACAGCTTTTATTTCCTTGTTCTTCTTAAAAGAGGGTCACCACTTACTGGAGAGTGATGACGGTACTCTGTGAGTCCCTACAGTGAGAATGAAACTGTCCCCAGGCCTCCATGCTGGAGCAGTCTCAGCCCCCTTTGGGAATGTGATTCAAGATTCACCCAGAAAATTGAACAGGAGCTATGGCAAGATGGTCCTTGGGTCTTGATTTTTGTCGTGCATAAATATCTTTTTATTTATCTTTAGAGGGGAAGGGAAAGAGAGAGGGAGAGAAATATCAATGTATGGTTGCCTCTTGTGTGTCCCCTGCTGGGAACTGGCCTGCAACCCAGGCATGTGCCCTGACTGGGAATCGAACCATGATCCTCTGATTCACAGGCCCGCACTCAATCCACTGAGCTACACCAGCCAGGGGCCATGCATAAATATTTTTAAAAGCAAAAGCAATGACCTGAATCTAAATATGCCCAACACAAGAATTTTCACTGAAAAGTGAAGAACAAGATTCCAAATAATTATTAGTTAGTGACTTTTCATCTTTTATTCCTTTCTGCACTGAGAGAGATGACATAGCTATGATCCAAACTCCTCTGCCCATTTGGTTCAAGAGGCATATTTCTGATCTTTGTGTACTCAACCAAGATATAGTATAGACTTGGAAAAACAAACCATTGTTCTTTATGTATTAAGGTACAAATACTCACTAGGGTCTCAGCATCTCTGCATGCAGTGGACCCTACATAGATGATGCAACAATGAAAAGAAGCCTACGAATTACTGTGTGGCATAGGGACAGATAGAATTTAGAACACAAGTAGGACAATAGACCCAGATGGATGTTCAGGCCTGTGGTCAATGTTGTACATTTTATGAAATGGAAGCACCAAGAAAGAACATGTCGTGAGTGNCTCACTAGCGTCTCTGCATGCAGTGGACCCTACATGAATGATGGAACAACCAAAAGAAGCCTACGAATTACTGTGTGGCATAGGGACAGATAGAATTTAGAACACAAGTAGGACAATAGACCCAGGATGGATGCTCAGGCTTGTGGTCAATGTTGTACATTTTATGAAATGGAAGCACCAAGAAAGAACATGTCGTGAGTGTGAGGACAAGTTTCGGCTGCATGAGTTTGGGGTGTGCTTTAAGGAGATGCTGGGTGAACACAGGGGTATGCAGGAAGGCAGGAGACAGGCTGGGCATTTGGGAGCTGCAGACATAGCAATGTAACTGGATTTCAGCATGATTTGATCACCTAGGGCTGACCAAATAGCCAAAGATGGAAACCTGGGGGATTCTCTCAAAAATGTTGGAGGAAAAGAAGGCCTGGAAAAGAAAAGAGATAGAACAGTGAGGCTGATGGAGTAAACCCAGGAGAATGATGGAGTAACTGAACACAAATGGAGGTTCAGCTACCTGTTGCTACAAAGGCCAAATTTGTGAGGCAGATGGTGGTGCAAAAGGCACAGGGTTTCTTCAGGTGCTCCATGACCTTGGAGAATGGCGGGCTCCTTTCTCACTGACCATCTCTCTCTTCCCTGCAAAAAGTCCAACTGTCCTCAGAAAGGCCAAGACAAAAGCCAGTGTCCAGAATACCTGCTGTGTTTTCATGGAGGCCATGGGAAATGTGGCTGCTAAGTCCACGTGGCCTCAGAGAGAACAGGAAAGTCCAACCTGTGAGTGCACATCAAGAGCAAGAGACAGAGAGCTTGTTCCCTGGGATTATATTAGCTAGGCCGTGGGACAGACCAGGTGCTTTCTCAAAAAGACCAATCAAATCCCCAAACTTTCATGCACCCTGACTGGGTTCATTCCGAATCAATCCCTTCTTTCCCCAGGTCAGACTGACATGTCTCTTTGGTCTAGCACCTTCTCCTGCACCATTTAAACTGCCATGACACATGGGTCTGCCTTTGCCTGGCCCCACCCCCAATCTAGCACAAGATTAGGGGTAAGCGCAGGGGGGCTTTTTTCTTTTTTATTGTCATGCACTTTATTTAATAATTTTTTATTTCTTTTCCACATTTTTTATTGTTTTTCAAGTACAATTGTCTTTATTCCCCCACCCTCCCTGACCCCCCTGCCCAACTACAGCCCTCCCTACTTCCCACCCTCGATTCTACTCACCTTTGGTTTTGTCCTTTATATATGTTCCTGAAAATCCCTCCCCCTTTTCCCCTCATTATCCCCTCCCACTTCCCCTCTGGTTATTGTTAGTCTGTTTTTCATTTCACTGTCTCTGGTTATATTTTGCTTGCTTGTTTGTTTTGCTGATTATGTTTCAGTCATAGGTGAGACTGAAGAGGCCTTTTTTTCTATCCAATCATCTAGCTAATCTTTTGCATGTTCAATGTAAGAACCTCCAGCTGCCACCATCCTGACCAATGTGGGAGGCTCCAATGGTACACCATTGTTACTGTAAAACAGTAACATTGAGTTTAGAGTCATCAAAAATATTTGTAGTAGAAAAAGTTGGATACTGTCATCCTTGTTTCCTCCTGCTCCTCAATGACCCACATCCCTCCCACCTAGCACCCGTTAATGGGTGTGCCAGTCCCCAGGCTATTCTCATTTCTGTCACCTCAGATGGTCACAAGAGGGTAGGAGTTTCTCCAATACCATGAGATAGGGGGTTTGTGTCTGGGATAGAACTATCCCTGTGTGGTTCTCAAACTGTGTGGATTTCAACAAAAGACAGACCGAGGAAAACAACCAGGGCAGGTATTCTTCTTAATAGTTCCTGACTCATATGTAAATGCTGAATATCTTTTTTTAATGTGACTTCATGTTTGATTTATTTAAAAACTTTTCTTTTACCCCACTTCTTCTTTCTTTTTCTGAGGTCCTTTGATATTTCCATACCTGAAATTTTGAGGATCACCCATTATTTTGAACTGACCTGTGTTTTGGTGGTGTTAGAGAATGCTTCACACAGTTTTCACAGTTGGAGTTCCCTATTCTATGGCTTACTGTGCCTCCAATGGCTGGCTTCCTCCTTTTCATCCCACTGATAATGGAGGGATGTCGAGTGGACAGTTTGGGGGATGGCAAGTACTGGCATCTGTCACTGGACAGATGGATGGACAGGCGTTTATTAGTCACATCTACTTCCAGACTAAGGAAGGAAGGCAGTGCCCCCCTTGCAGGCCTCACCAAGGTTGCCCTCTGGAACCCAGTGGATAACCAGGTGCTGGGCAGTGAGGGGTGGCCCCCTGGTTTCCATGGGAGGTTGTGTCTGGCTTGTGTGAAAGATTCCATGGCTGACAGGGAACTGAAACCTGATTTTCCAGGCCGGGCAGGCTTACTGGTGGTCCCTGGACTAGGAGCATTGTTTAGCTGTGGGACCTTATCTGGGAGAGCAGAGTGGGGAGGGGCACATGCAGATGGGTTGTCTGAGGCATCTCAATGTTACCAGATGTCACAGCAGCACCTGACTTTGAATTTTAATGGTAGTCCTTACACCACATTTTCTTCATCAACCAAGGTCTCAGTCACAGGCTAGTTCCTTGTCATGAATACATGTGTTTACATGTAGCACAGTATATATTCATATCTTCTCTATAAATTTATTTGGGCTTAATGAGTAGGAGTTATGCTACAGGACTTGGATGCAAATACTGTCAAGTTTCCTCTTCTGTAAATTAAATTAAAAATGGTTGAAGGCCACAGATTGAGACTGGTAGGAAATCCAGTTTCATTGATTGTGGGGTGGGGGCTCACCATTTGTTTACAAAACAAGGCAGTTGCCATACTACCTGACCACTCACGAATGGAGGCTCCACATTTTACATACCAAGCTAAGCCATGGGGCATCCTTCTGTGGTTTCCAGAGCCAAAGAATTCCACCCTTCTTGACATCACCCGGTCATCTTTGCCAGGGTCTTTTTAAACTTGAGGTACTGTCACAGGTCCAGGGACCCTCGAGGCCCACAAACCATAGTCCAGAAACTCTTGCCAGACCCTTCAACTCCTGGGGAGTCCACAAACAAGAAAACAGGATGACAAGCTTTCTTAGAAGTTTGTTCCATCTTATTAATTTCTCAATATACTGACCGCCTTTCTATGACTTGTTTTAGTTATTGTGTTGTAGGCAAATGGATTTAACACTTTATCTCAGGGTTTGTTTTATCTGTAAGTTAATAAATAATTCATATTTTTATAAAAATAATCATCTTGTGCCTTGGCTGGTGTAGCTCAGCGGATTGAGCACAGGCCTGTGAACTAAAGGATCATGGTTCGATTCCCAGTCAGGGCACATGCCTGGGTTGCAGGCCAGTTCCCAGCAGGGGATGCATGAGAGGCAACCATACATTGATATTTCTCTTCCTCTCTCCTTCCTTTCCCCTCTAAAAATAAATAAATAAATAAATAAATAATCTAAAAAACGTAATCCTCTTGTATAGTTGTGAGTCTTCCTGTGTTAGAATCTCTTGTGTTTTAGGAAAAACAGGTGTGATCTGGCGCAGACCCCTCCTTCACTGCAGACAAATAATTCTTCCTCTGAAATCTCCACTCAGAAGCACATAATTGTTCTCCCAGGTTTGCAAAAGGCTGTGCATTCCAGAATCTAATAGCGGTGGCCTCCTGGGGTCTCACTGTGGGCACATTGTTTTACCTTCTAGCTTGAAAAGCCAGGTGTGTGTGAGATCTGCCGGGATGGAGAAAACCTCCTCCACTGCGATACTTGTTCAAGATTCTTTCACGGGGACTGTCACCTCCCACCTGTGCAGACTGAGAGGTTTGTGAGCTGCAGGCCCCCCTCACCTTTTAGGGGCCCTTCCTCCTGCCATGTACACTTCCCATGGGGGTTTCTCCTTGTGTCCTGATGGGGACAGAGGGGGCCAGATGGGGACAAGTCCACCAGTGTGATCCTGAGAGCTGTTGAAAGACTGGCAGCATGGGTGAATGTTCTCCTTTCTCACCTGGGAGGCTGAGGCTGGTGCCTGAGTCCTTTGCCCACCCACCACTACTCTCCATTCTAGAACTTTCCTAATGCTGACTCCTGTTTATGGAAGTGGGAAAGCCAGCTGTTTGTGTTCTGTGCTTATTCAGAGAAGGCAAGAAACATGACCTTTTTGCTATGTTCTCAATTGGTTGATTGAGATCCTAGGCCCCTAAAAGTTAAGGTCCAGTCTCCAGCACTCAGGCCCGTAGGCAAGATTCCTTGTGCTCCCAGCAGCCCAAGTGGGGAAAGGAGGGCCCACCACTCACCTTGACACCACCCTGCACCTACTGTCTCCCAGTTGGTTCCTTTGATGAATGGAAGGTCATTGTCTCAGGCCCTACATGGAGGACCTGGAGACTCTGGGGAGTGTCTCCTTCATTCTCAGTCTATGTCCATCAGCCTTTCCTGATAGGAGGACAGTGGCAGCCATAGGAATGATGGCTGTTTCTGAGACTTTGCTTTACTCACTTATTCCAGACCTCTCAGGAGGCCGTGGAGTTGCACCTTCTGCAGGGTAAAGGAGTCTCCAGGAACTCTGCAGTGTCACAAGGAATCTGAGGTCCTGGCAAGGTGGATGGGGCCTGAAGAGCAGCTGGTGAGTTGAATTTGAACCTTGAAGCTTCTTTTTTCCACTTACATGTGAGAAGTCAAAAGGTTAGAGGGAGCACCAAAAGCTGCTTAACGGCTGCTTAACCAGGTCTCAACGACATTGAAGTCTCACTAGGACTGGTTTACAGAAATAATTGCTCCATCAATATATGTCTGTTTCTCAGAGCCTGACCTATTTGAGGAAACTGCTGGAAAAGTAGTGTGGCCATGCCTCTGCCTGGACACACAGACATGATTATTCACCCTAAGTTACTTTTCATTCAAATCCTCCTATTGCAGAAATGTGAGTTCCTCCTCTTGGAGATCTACTGCCATTCAGACAATGACTGTTCTGAGAAGATGTCACATGATAACTATGTGAGTAATAATAACAAACCATGATTACAGGTCACCATGATATGACCTGACCTTGGCATGTGCACTTGTTGGATTTGTCATCTGAAACCCATGGGAGTGAAAGCATGAGCTGCTGTTATCATTGCCTTGCACTTTGGCTGGATTTTGCAGAAATGCATAGAAGGCAGGCATTGCATTATATCAGAAATTCTCTCAATAATAATTTTTTTCACAGACACCAGAGATTTTTGAATGCATGAAGAATCTTCAGATGTTGAAAGAAATTGGAAAGAAGCTACGTGAGCAGTGTTACCCCAATGTGGAGGGATTTATGAGGGACATGCGCCTCATCTTTCAGAATCACAGGGCATTTAATAAGGTAAGTGTCTCTCCTGCTTCCATTTCATTTCTTCCTCCTTTTAGTCATTCTGCCCTCATTTTTTTGTGTACAGAAATTTTACAGTTTATCTCACCCTATAACAAGCCTATACAAGCAAGTTTTCTAAAAGTTGGGTGACTTTTAAAACTCAAGATAAAGCATAGCAGTGAGCCCGTAGGTGTCCCTACAACCAAAATTTCAGACCCCTGAGAGCTCATTCCTCTCTTCAAAAGCAAGAGGTGCCCACTGAAAACAGTGAGTCCTTTCTACTCCAAATAAAGTGAGAAGAAAATTGTGTCCTAAAGTCATATTGTACCTATTTGTGCTTATTAAAGTCATATTGTGCTTCTTATCATCTCCCAAATACTATTAATCTGACTTCTCAGAAAGTTCAGACTCCAGGTTTCTTGGTGTGCAAATAAACCATATAGTTAACAGGAGTCACCAGAGAGAAATACAAGTGACAATTTGAAAGAAATATCACTGATTGTACTCAGACATCTGTAATATTTTATTGTTACAAAGACTTGAGATTTGCCAAGTCTTTACTTTAGTGATAAAGAATCTACACTAAATGAGTAAGCAACTCCAAGTATGGAAATGGTTTTCCATGTTTGCCTAGTTAATATTAAATAATTGTGCACTTAGGACACAAAAATTACTTTTGGCCACATGAGTCTTTAATCTTAACCTGGTTAATGTAATTAAAGTGTTTTAGGCAAGAGTTGCAATCATTCCAAATCACAAAGTGTCTAATGACAATGATAATAAGTGTCATTATTTTTGTTGTTTTTTTCAGTGCAAAGATTTGTTTTTATTGGGAATTACACTTGAGAAGAAATTTGAGAAGAATTTTACAGAAGTGTTTGCTATCCGGGAAATAAAACAAGAACACACAGACAAACAAAATTAAAAAAGAAAACAGTGCACATGCAAAATTAGGAGTTTGGCAACAAAAAGGAAACTATTCAAAGGACAAACAGACATCTTAGAGCTTAAGAAGACAATGACTGTACTTAAGAATTTAATAGAGAGCTTCAAAAGCAAGCTCAGCTAAGCTTCAGAAAGAATCAGTGAGCTAGAAGATAGGTTATTTGAAATTATCCAGTCAGAAGGGCAAAAGAGAATGATAAAGAGTAAAGACTGCCCACAGGACTTAGGAAACATTATCAAGGGAACATGAAAGGAAAGAAAAAAAGTAAAAAAGTCTATTTAAAGCAATAATAATTGAAAATTTCTAAATTTGGGGAGAGACACAGAAAGCCATATTCTCTCAGAATATGGCAGAGCCCAAAGGCTCAATAGGTTCAATTTGAAAAGGGATGCCCTAGTACCCCTTATAGCTAAATTGTCCAAATTTAAAGACAAAGAAAGAGTTTTGAAAGCAGCAATAGAAAAGTAATTTGTCAAATACAATGGATACTTTGCAAGTCAAGAGAGAGTGAATGATATTGGAAAATATTGAAAGCAAAGAACTGTTAATGAAGAATAGTACTGAGCAAAGCTGTCCTATAGAATTATAGGAGAAATAGACCTACCCAAACAAATGGAAGCTGAGGGCATTCATCACCAGTAGAATGGCCGGGTAGCTCAGTCTGATTGAGCATTGTCCCAATACACCATTGTTGCAGGTTCGGTACCCAATCAGGGCACATATCAGAATCAACCAATGCTTACATACATAAATGGAACAACAATCAATTATCCTCTTTCTCATTCCTTTTTTCTCTAACTCTCTAAATTCAATAAATAAAAAAGAAAGAAAAATTATATTTAAGAGAAGAAGAAATGCTAATGGGCTTTCTTCAGGTTAAAATAAAAAGAATGTAATTAATACTGCACACTTAAAAAAAAATGACCTGAACTGTCCGCTATACACAGTTGGCTGCTCTTTCTTCCTTTATTACATGCACAGAGAATTTAAAGCAGGAAAGAGGTAGAGAGAAGGCTGTGACCCAAATCCCTTTGGAAGATTTGGCTGCATAATCCCTTGAAGCAAAAACTGGATTCAACAACTATAACTCAACCTCCTTCTTTAATATAGATAAAGAACAATCTTAAGCTTTCAGCTACAACTTATATGTCTCATATGTGTAGGTGGTTTTAATATGAACTGCAACTGAAATTCTAGAATAAATTTCTTTTTTTCTGCAGGCATGTTATTTACTCTGTAATATTTTTTATAAACAAGCCCACTCTAAGGAGGCATGCTTGTTCTCCCATGAGCACAGAAGTACAAAGTGTATCTAGCCTGGTTTGTGTATCTCCAAACAAAGGGGTACCTCTAATGTTCTGCACCAAAACATCTCTCCTGCTTGGTGGGCAGAGGACTCAGAGTACTGGACCCACTGGCATCTCCAGGAGCCAGAACAGGGTTGGACCTGGGAGTGGACAGTTCTTTTTTGCTTACAAGTAGGGATGAGAGTTCTGCTTCTGATTAATATATGTGAGCTTCTACCCAACCTGTTGCTTGCACAAAACATCTAGAAGCTCTGGGCAATATACAGAGCACTACTGTTTGAGACCCCAGAAAGTGAACAAGCATGGGTGACTGGAGGTAAATCAAACCTGACATGCAGCTAGCACAAGATGTTCCTTGTGTACTATCACTTGACTCAGAGCAGCCACGGGCTTGTGTGAGTGACCTAAACTTTGGTAGAAAGGTCTTTTTTCCCTGACCAGTAGAGCCAGGAAAGAAACTAGGGCAACTATCGGTGGGGGTGAGGGTGTGGGGGGTGTGGGGGGAATTCCAGAAGGAAGAAAATCACAGAGAAAAACCTCAAATTCTGGTTGTAAACTCTCCCCAGGTATCCTGACATAGTTTTAAAACAACTAACAGAAAGTTAGACAGATGAACATCAAAATACCAGCTTTCTTGTTGCTAAATACTGGATCGAGGCACGTGGCTTAGATGCGTGCCAAAAAAGAATCCCTAAATCTGAACCCTAGAATTGGATTTACACATGGGCTCAGACTGCTCCAACCACGCATGCACACAAACCCCACAGACCCCTGTCCTTGTGCACTTGAGCTCAGAGGAGCACACAGCCCTGGCCTCTCCAGTGGGATGAGCCAAGGGAGACCCAACAGAGAGCAGATCACCCTTCACAAAACTCCGAGCTTGTGAGCCTCCCTAGAAAGAACAGAGGGCAGGGGGACCAGGAGCCCTGCTGGTTGATGGACCACCTAGAAGGGGACATTGGTGTGGGGCCTGAGTGTTCCCACTTAGGCCCAGGTGCCCTTTCCTCTCCACTCCTGCATCCACAGAGGTGCCTCAGGTCTTCATCCTCTGGCCCAGTGGCTGCTGTTCAGGAATAGTAACAAGGCATAGAAAGGGAAAGTTAAATTTTAAATCACAAGTAAGCATAATACTTGTTGCTGTTCTTCACTCTTACTATTTATCCTCCATACATCCTCTCAAAGCCATTTTTCTTTTCACTAGTCATCTCACATTCTTTCCCCCTTTTTTATAATATCCTTATCCTCTTCTACCTTTATTAGTCTGTGCTTGTTGGAAAGAAGCCAGGTAATGAAAGACAAATACCATATGATCTCACATATATGTGGAGGAGGGAGATAACACAGGACAAGAAGGGTCATCAAGGAACATGTATAAGGACCCATGGACAAAGTCAAAGGGAGGTAGGATTAAAGGTGGAATTGGGGTTTGCTGTGGTGGGGGAGAGTGATGGTGGGGGGAAATGGAAACAACTGTACTTCAACAACAATAAAAATTAAATTAAAAAATAAATGGTTGAATCATATGGTATATGAATGATATCTCAATGAAGCTGTTATACACTAAATATGAAATGCAAAAATCCAAACTTACATGAAATAAATTAAGGAAATGACTATTAAAAATAAATAAAATGAAAATAAGTAAGGGAAGGGGAAAGGCAAAATGGAGTAAGAGAAGGGAAGACTAAAATATGAGATCTGAAATAAAAGTGAAATAGAGACTTAGGGGAGGATGGGGGCGAGATAGGTGAGAGCGGAGTCCACTTACCCCTGCACGCAGGTGAAACACCTAGCCAATCTTCTGAGGAAGAGAGTGAACAGTGAATGGTATCCCAACATATATGAAGATTGAAGGCCAAAAAATATAGAGGACATTGAAAAATCAGATGGTAAGGAGAGCACTTCAGGACAATAAGGTCCCTGAGACCAGTGCAGGGACCAGGACCACTGCAGCCCCAGGCCCAGCACCCACCAGGTCTGCTGCAGGATTTTGGGGAGAGATCCAGGTCAATGGCTCCCTCCCCTGCCAAACAAGTTTTGAGAAGCATCAGGAAGGACCTGGATGCTTGAAGTCTCAGGGAGGGAATAAGGATGAAATGGGAAACACACAGGGGCATTGTACACCCCTGAGACTGTGGACACTGGCTGGGAGAAGTTGGGCCACAAAGGACCCTGACCCAGTCAGTCCCATCTGGTTGGGACTGTGTGAGCTGTGTGAGAGACCCTGCACTTGTTTGGAGCAGCAAGCTTGAATAGGAGGAATTTTTCAAAAAGAAAAGGGAAAAAAGAGGAACTCAGCGGCCTTTGGGGGAATTCTCCTGCAGCAGCTGCCCCGCCTCCAGGGCCTCTACCCTCCCAGCCACAGCAGCTGTGCTCCCATGGCAGCAGAGGCCAAGTGTTCATGCCCACATTCCCGGGACAGACTGCACCTGACCCCAGGGCCCGGAGGCACCTCATGCCCAACACTAGTGCCCAGGGTGCAGCAACAGAGGAGGTGTGTGCCCGCATCCACCACGGCAGCTGTGGCAGCCACGGTGGCAGCCCAACCCTACAGGGCCAATTGACTCTCTAATAAAAAGGCAGAGACACCCCTGGCAGAGGACAGCTGCAGGAATCAGGGAGTCAGCAATCTCCAGGAAGACTTAACTCAGTGTGGGGCTGAACTACCCTGAAAAGATTCTGAGAGTCACTGGCATCTAGGACAGCAAAGAGTGAGAAGGTGGTGTGTGAGTTGTCCCTAATTGGTATACCTCAAGGACAGTGCAACTGGTGAACTGAAGGCATAGGATGGGCACAGAAGGTCACTGGGGGCCTGGCAGTGAATTGGGGAACTGGGCTGAAGGCTGGGCAACTGTGAAGAGTGCAGCTCAGGAAGGGAGAAGAGCAAAATCAATTCCTGCTCAGCTTGCTGCAACCAGGAAGATCAGCAGAACTGGCTTGGCTGGTTTAAAGCCAGCAGAGGCCTTTTTTAAAAAAAAATTACTTCTTCCTTCTTTTCTTTCTTTTTTATTTCTTCTTCCTTTCATTATTATTATTTTTTAAATTTCCACAAGTGAGACAATAAAACCTGGAGCTGTGAAAGGACCAGAGTCAGATCCAAAGAGGAGTCATTCCCACAAATGAGACAATGAAACAAATTTCACTTTGCTGTTCCAGAGAACTTGCAAGTTATTATATATTTGTATTATTATTATTTTTAATTATTCTTACATCTTGTATTTTATTAGTATTTTTATTACTCTTCTTTCTGTTCAGTCTTCTTTGCTTCATATGTTAAATTGCATCATTTGACTGGTTTCTCTTGTTCTCTCTTTCATAGTGTATTTTTAATTTCACATCTTTCAATTCACTTGTGTTCCAATAGCACGCTACTCTAGGTCCTATACATCCTATTCTTGTTATTCAGATCACAGATCTGAATAAGATGTGTCATATGATCATTGTTCCATTACTGTTGTAAATAATTGCTGTTCCATGCAATTGTAAATACTACACAGTACCTCTCCTGGATCTTAGCTCATTTCACTGTTTCCTGAACTTTATTGCTGTGGTGGTTAACTCTATTCTCTCATACACTACACCTATTTTCTATCCTTTACTCTCACTTTTACCTCATAACCTGACCTCCCATGAGCTCACGGCTTTTGAGATCCAACTCACAATCCTTCTCCTCAACTAACAAGAGTTTTAACTATTTTCCACCCTTTCTATGAAATGGCAGGCAGGTGAAATATCACTGTTAACACTACACATATTTCAAGAATCTTCTACCTCTTCTCTACAGGTTGGTACTTTAAATACCATAAAATACACTCCCACTGTCTTAAACCATTTTGCTTTCCCCCTCCAACTGATCACATGAAAGAGTAGGTAGGAGCAGTAAACACCAGTATACCCACTGGAAGAGGAAAACCACCAACAGATAACAATGGAAGAAAATGAAGGAGGGAGTGGAAGCCACAGTAACCTCAACCCAGGACTAACCTGGAAATGCAACTAAATGGTGGAGAAATTACCCAGAACAAAAAACTGAAAAGAGCAAGAGAGAAACCTCAAAACCATCTACAGACAGAAGAACCAGCTTCAATACAACCTGTCCACACCTGCACACCAAAATACAAGATGTTGTGGACAGAGTGACCCTCAATTAACCAGCTGGAGGGAAGGACCCACCAAAGAAAGACCTAACAACATTCAAAACCTAAAGACACACAGAGAGCCAACATAAATGACAGCCCGAGATCAGCGAACTTATGGAATCAAGGAGATTGCACCACCGAATCTCACAGGTCTTCTACCATAGAAGTTCACATCATAATCCCAGGGAGTCAGAACAGATCCACTTAAGAAGAAGAGGCTAATAAGAAGAGTCTCACAAACAATGGGAAGACAAAGAAACAATCCCCAAATGAAACAAAAGGAGGAAGCCTCAGAAAGAATGCTAAATGAAAAAGAGGCAAGTCAACTATCAGATATTGAGTTCAAAGCAATGGTTATCTGGAAGCTCAATGATCTCAGTGAGCATTATCAAAAACTACAGGGACACTACAATGAACTCACTGCAAATTATATTAACATAAAAAAGGAAATAGAAACTATCAACAAGGGCCAGGAGGAAACAAAGAATACAATTTCTGAACTGAAGAACACAGTAGAAGGAATCAAAGGCAGGCTAGATGAGACACAGGATCAAATCAGTGAGCTGGAGGACAAGGTAGGAAAAAATACCCAGAAAGAGAAAGAAAAGGAGAAGAAGCTCAGAAAGAATGAAAAGGAGTTAAGAGAACTGCAGGACAACATGAAACATAATAATATTTATATATTAGGGATACCAGAAAGAGAAGAAGAAAAAGGGGTAGAAAACCTATTTGGAAAAAGTAATGATGGAAAACTTCCCTAATTTGATGAGAGAAAAAGTCACACAAATCCAGGAATCACAGAGTCCCAATCAAGAGGAACTCAAAGAGGCCCACTTCAAGACACATCATAATTAAAATGGCAAAATTCCAAGAAAAAGAAAGAATCTTGAAGGCAGCAAGAGAGAAAAAGGAAATAACATACAAGGGAGCCCCAATAAGGTTAGCGACTGACTTCTCAATGAAAATGCTCCAAGCCAGAAGAGAATAACAAGAAATATTCCAAGTAATGAGAACCAGAGGCCTGCAACCAAGGCTACTTTATCCAGCAAGGCTCTCAATTAAAATGAAAGGCCAAATAAGGAGCTTTCCAGACAAAAGAAGCCTCAAAGAATTTACCTTCTCCAAAACAGCTTATCAAGAGATGCTAAAAGGTTTGCTTTAAGAACAGAAAGAAAAAGAGTGAGAGAGAGAGGAACACAGGCATGAAAAAATGGCAATGAATAAGTACCTATCAGTAATAACCTTAAATGTAAATAAACTAAATGCCCCAATAAAAACACATAGAATAGTTGAATGGATAAGAAGTCATGACCCAGACATATGCTGAGACCCACCTCAGAACAAAAGACCTACACAGACTAAAAGTGGAAGGCTGGAAACAAATTTTCCAAGCAAAAGGACAACAAAAAAAAGGCCAGGGTAGCAATTCTCATATCAGACAAAATAGACTTCAAAAAAGGGGGCCATAAAAAGAGACCCTGAAGATCACTTCATAATATTCAAGGGAAGACTACATCAAGAAGACATAAACATTGTAAATACATATGCACCCAACATAGGAGCACCCAAAAACATAAAGAAAATCTTTAAAAACTTTAAGAAAGATATTGACAGCAACACAATTATTGTAAGTGGATTTTAACACCCCACTGTCAAAATGGGTAGATATTCCAAACAAAATATCAACAAAGATACTGCAATATTGAACAATGCCCTAGGTCAAATGGACTTAACTGAAATATATAGGGAGTTTTTCATCCCAAAGAGGCAAAATACACATTCTTTTCAAGTGCACATGGAACACTTCAAAGATAGACACATGATAAAACACAAAAACAAACCTCAACAAATTCAAGAAAATTGAAAGCATAATCAAGAATTTTCTCCAACCACAAGGGACTGAAACTAGAAACCAACCTCAAGGAGAAAAAAACCCAAACACTCAAACTCATGGAGATTGAATAGCATGCTATTAAATAATGAATGAGTCAAGAATGGGATTAGGAAGAAATCAAAAAGTTCCTGGAAACAAATGAAAATGAACTCACAACAGTCTAGAGCTTATGGGACACAAGTGAAGGCAGTCCTGAGAGGCAAGTTCATAGTGATACAGGCCAACCTAAAAAAGATAGAAACATTTCAAATAAGCAATCTAACCCAATGACCACAAGAAATGGAGGAACAACAACAAAGACAGTCCAGAGCAAGTAGAAGAAAGGAAATAACCAATATCAAAGCAGAATTAAATGACATATAGAATAAAAGAACAATTCTAAGGATCATATCTTTTCCTTGAAAAGATAAACAAAATTGACAAACCTTTAACCAGACTCATCAAGCAAAAAAGAGAGAAAACCCAATAAACAAAATGAAAAATGAAAAAGGAGAGATTATAAGTTATACCACAGAAATACAATAAATTATAAAAATTATTATCAACAATTATATGCTAAGATCAATGGCTTAGAGTTCACATCCAGTCCCCCCTAGTACACATAGAATTTACCTACCTACCATCACTGCTCTTTTCTTGTGTGTGTGGAAATACATACACTTTTATTTATTTATTTATTTAATAATTATTTTACTGTTCAAGTACAGTTCTCTGCATTTACTTCCCACCACTTCCCTCAACCCAGCCATCCCCACCTCCCTCCCCTGATTCTACCCCGCCTTAGTTTTGTCATGTGTCCTCTATACTTGTTCCTGAAAACCCTCTCCGCTTCACCCCCATTATCCCCTTCCACCTCCCATCTAGTTACTGTCAGATTGTTTTTAATTTCAATGTCTCTGGTTATATTTTGCTTGCCTATTTGTTTCATTGATTAGGTTCACTTAAAGGTAAGATCATATGGAATTTCTCCCTCACCACCTGGCTCATTTCACTTAGCATAATGCTCTCCAGTTCTATCCATGCTGTCACAAAGGGCAGGAGCTCCTTCTTTCTTTCTGATGTACTGTATTCCACTGCATAAGTGTACCAAGTTTTCTGATCCATTCATTTACTGGTGGGAACTTAGTTTGCTCCCAACACTTGGCTATCATAAATTGTGCTGCTGTGAACATTCAGGCACACAGGTTCTTTTGGATTGGTGTTTCAGGGTTCTTAGGATATAATCCCATGTCACTGCCCATTTTTAACTTCAAGCTCAGTGTTGGCCTAGTAACACAGAAGAGAGGCCACCTTCACCAGGTTGTCAGAGTAATGAGGAAGAAAATTAACTTCGATTTGCCCTTAAAGAAGAAGAAATGGTTTTTTTTTAAACGCATTCCCTGCAACACATGTGATCAACAATCAAACAATCACAAAAGCAATTACTCTTCCAGAGGTGGGGTTATTTTGACATTATACAAAAACTACAGGTTTGATTCTCTCCTTCTTTCCTGAGCAGGCATGATTTTGTATTTCTTTATTGGTCCTCAGTAAACAAAAGGTTCTCCAAAAATGTTTGATTGACTGGCCTAGAACATTTTTTATCCTAAAGGAGTTTTTGTCTCACAAAGATCCCCAAGTAACGATGGAGAACCACAAGAAGAGGACTGTGTGCACTGAGGAGTGCAGCTGGTGCAGGAACAGGCAGAATGGGAAAGGTCCCCTGTGTCTGCAGAACAAGCATAGATCAGATCATGTCAGAGTGAGAAGCAGACTGTGGGAGCTGAGTCAAGAGGGACAAGTTTGAAAAGAGATTTTGGAAGGTCTGTCTTTCAAATCTAAGGAATTTCATTTTATTTGCTACACAGTAAAAAGAAGTACAAATTTATAAGGTTTATAAGTACAGGTTTACTGCTCCAGGAGATGCCCCTGCCATCAGCTCTAGGCATATGGGCTCACTGCTCCCTCGGGCTGTACTCTGGCCTCTCTGCAGAAACCTACCCCAGGAATTTTTGGGTTATTTCCTTCCTCCAGTGTTTGCTGGGTGACTTCCATGCAGGGGCCATGGGCTGTTGCCATGTTCTCCCCTCTGTCAGCATTCAGGTCCCTGGAACAAGCCTCTTGGGACATCCTCCAGTGTAATACTCACTCCCTGCTCACAGCTTCAGAGGGTCTTTCCTTTGCCCTGGGATCTGGGACCCCCTTGGACATGTGTCTAGTTGCTCTCACGTCCTCTGATTTGTTTCTTTGGGAAACACTCATCCTCCTTGACTTAACCAAGCTGAAACTTACTCATTAGTTCACAGTCCTGCACTCAGTCCACTGAGCCACACCAGCCTCAAAACCTACCATATTTTTTAAGCTTTTGGATTTTTTTCATTTCTGTACATGCGAACTGCTATAGAATCTCAGTTTTCTCCCAGGGAAATTTCTCTGTTACTTCTTTACAGTTTGAGTATTTCAACAAACACATTTTAAAGTAAATAACACTGTATGTTAATATTTGCTTTTCTGGTTGGCCAAATTTTTTACATGAGCAACAAGCTCATAATATTTGTTCAACTTTTGAACATTTATTTTTCATTTCTAATTTTTAGAGAGGGGAAGAGAGGAAGAGAAATATCAGTTGGCTGCCTTCAGTAGGTACCCTGATCCAGAATAAAATCAGCAACTTTTGTTCTGTGTCAGGGTACACAACCAATTGAGCCACTCTGGCCAGGGCTCTGCAATTTCTTTGTCCTGACATTCATCTGGCTCCTTTCTGTGTGGGAAGCACAAAGGCTTCTTAATTGGGGGTTCTTTTTTCTGTCCCAGGGATCAAAAGGAAACTTTACCATCAGGATTTGGACCCACTAGGCACTGAGTGACCCAAGGGCTGGAAATTCTTACACATGTGATTTGAAATGATGTCCTATTCTTGATGGAGTTCTCTGATTGCTTGTCGAGTGGTCAACACTGTGGTAGAAAGTCCACTTTTTTCCTGGTCAGTGAAGTCAGGCAACCAGGCTTTCTGTGGCAAAGGAGGATAATCTCAGAAAAACAGGACATCACAAAGAAACCTTTAGTTTTGTATATAAAGTCTCCCCACGTCTCCCAACCCGAGTTCCAAACACACTCACAAGCTAAGGGTGGGAAAGACAAAGCTCCAAACACCAGCTGTTTTCCTGGTGTCATCTGGTTCTTGGCATAGGTGGGTCTGATGTTGTTTTCAGGATAAAAAAATCTTTGCTTTCTGCGCAAAAGCCTCCTGATCCCACAGAAGCCACTGCTGTTCACCGAGTGGGGTGTGTGCCCTGCTTTCTCTGGCCCCACAGGATCTTCTCCTTCCCCTTGTCCAGGCAAGCCCCAGGGTGAGAGTGCCACCTGGAATGCTGGCAGCTGTGGATTTCCCAGCCAGCTGATTGCTATCTGCCTCTCATTCACATGGTGCTTTGGTGACTCTAAGCTGACTCAGATAAAAGCAGGAACATTTATGCCAACACCCAGCATAGTGGGGGTCCGGTCTGCCTGCTGCTGAGGGGCAGAGGAGAGAGGTGGGGGACACTGGAAAAGGCTGGTGTTGTCTGTATCAGACCCTGTCTGGGGCCCATGAATCATGGAGGCCAGGAGCAGAGGACAACCATGTCCAGCAGAGGCTGAGCTTATGAATTTTTCTACCTACAATGACCAATGAGGTAGGGACGTATGGAGGGAGAGAGACTATTCCCTTTGACCTGCCGTGTGTGTGCAGGATGCTGGGAAAGATATGTCCTCACCAGTGTATGGAATGTGCCCAGATTGATTTTTGCCCCTTTGGGGAAAAAGAAAAACAGAGCTGAAGAGAGGGTAGAATCTTCCCCTGTGTCTTAAATTTAATTGGGCAAGAATCCTTAGTCCCAGCCAGAGGAAGTTGGACTCACGGAATAAAAGTGGAAACCACCCTAAGAATGGTGCTTCTCCAGCCCTGTGTCTGAACACAGAGACCTAACTCTGTTCCTCTGCACCCTATTAGAAAGTTGTAGCAGCTGAGGACAGGGCAATTCACAGATGTTTTTGGTGTCTTTGCACAAACAAGGGGACTCCTGAGGACTTGGGTCTCTTCTCCTTGGAGGTCCCCCTCCCCTGGCCTCCAGGTCCTGACTGACCCTTCTTGGCCTCTGTTCCTGCGAACACATGTCCTGATGGCAGAGAACCACGGTGGGGCTATAGAAGGGGGCAGGCAGTGTTTCACAACACTCAGAATGTTACTTTCACTCCTCTTTTCCCCATTTGGGTGGAGCTCTCCTTGGCTGAGTCAATTCACAGACTTCCTGCTCAGGGTTGGACAGCCACGCTGAAACCAGCCTGGAGACACTGGAGGTCTTGGCAGAGCCCAGAGAATGTCCATGGCCAGTGGGGGCAGAGACCTCAGCAGCAGGTCAGTCTCTATCTTCCTTTCTTTAACTTTCTCTCTGGAGGTGCTACTGCTTTAGTGCTTCTCATTCGTCTAAACCTGGACCGTCCTCCAACTCTACAAGAACACTCATGTGCAGTATAATGAAATACAGGAGCACATGAGTAGGAAATTGGATCTTTAAACTGCAGAGGGACAGCCACTGGTGTGAGTGCAGCTGCCACAGCCCACAGGACCCTTGTCTTATACCTACTGCTCCACTGACTGCTCGTCCAGACTCAGTTGTCCATTCTGACTTTGAGGCAGCTATTTGTCATTTTCTCATGACCTCTGAACCCTCTCATTTTCTTCTGACCCCTCCACCGTCACCTAGGAACTTTAGAAAATATAAAATTCAGGTTAAACCTCTGACTTTAGGTACCTTGGTCTGTTGCCTGACCTGGAGACCGGTCAGCACCAGGCCTATTCCCATCTCTGACTGGGAGTCTGGTTCTTCCTCCAGGGATCTTGATCTAAGATAGTCAAAGGAAGAGGAAGAACCAAAATGCCAAAGACCAGTGCAGGCTGAGTGTCTCATTTGTACCTTCATTTTCTGCTCTGGATGGATTTTACTTCTGACAAGGAAAAGGCTAGAAACTCTATCTTTCTTTACTAATGGGTCAGAAATAACATTACTTAAAATGTTTACTTGTTTAATTTTTTAACACAAAAAGTACATTCTATATCGTTGGTCATAAAATGTCAAATGACATGGATGTATATAGATGGAATAAGTTCCACTCACCACCCACCCCCTGTAGCTTCCCCCTGGGCCTGCTGAGTGTTGTGGGCACAGCCTTTTATGTCTCTTTTATGTTTTTACACACATGACTTGTTTTCCTAAATGCATAATCTCTGTCTTGTTTTTTTTTTAATGAGTGAGATTATATTGTATACACTGTTCTGAATTTTACATTTTCATTGTTAATATTGAAAATATTAGAGGTTTTTTACATTAATAAAGATGGATCGGCCCTGGCTGGCGTAACTCAGTGGATTGAGCGCGGGCCTGCGAACCAGACGATCGAGGTTCGATTCCCAGTCAGGGCACATGCCTGGGTTGCAAACCGGTTCCTTGCAGGCTAACTACCAGCAGGGGATGCACAAAAGGCAACCATACATTGATGTTTCTCTCCCTCTCTCCTTCCCCTCTATAAATAAATAAATAAATAAAATCTTAAAAAAAAAAAAAAGATGGATCTACCTCATTCTTTTTAAAAGTATATTTTATGGATTATATTATTACAATTATCCCATTTTTTCTCCCCTTTATTCCAATCTGCTCTGCAACCCCTCTCCCATCATCATTCCCCCCACTTAGTTCATGTCCATGGATCATGCATATAAGTTCTTTGGCTTCTCCATTTCCTATGCTATTCTTAACCCCACCCTGTCTATTAGGTACCTACCATTTATGCTTTTTATTCCCTGTACCTTTTTTCCAATTCTCCCCATACCCCATGCTGATAACCCTCCATGTGATCTCCATTTCTGTGATTCTGTTCCTATTCTAATTGTTTGCTTAGTTTGTTGTTTATAACGAATCTACCTCATTCTTATTAAAGCTGCAAACTATCCCACAGAGTCAATATTCCATTGTTTTTTTCTTTTTTAAAAATGTATTTTATTGATTATACCATTACAGTTGTTCTATTCCCCCTTCATTTCCCTCCACCCTGCACACCCCCTCCCACACCACTCCCCCACTTTAGTTTATGACCACATGTCTCAAGTTCTTTAGATTCTATATTTCCCCTACTATTCTTGCCCTCCCCCCATCTATTTTCTACCTACCATCAATGCTACTTATTTTCTGTATCTTCTCCCCCTTTCTCCTCCTCTCACTCCCCTGTTGCTAACCCTCCATGTGTTCTTTATTTCTATGGTTCCACTCCTGATCTAGCTGTCCTCTTGGTTTGCTTTTGTTTTAGGTGTGGTTGTTAATAACTGTGAGTTTGCTGTCCTTTCACTGTTCATATTTTTTATCTTCTTTGTCTTAGATAAGTCCCTTTAACATTTCATATAATAAGGGCTTGGTGATGATGAACTCCTTGAATTTGACCTTATCTGAGAAGCACTTTATCTATCCTTCCATTCTAAATGAAGGCTTTGCTGGATAGAGCAATCTTGGCTGTAGGTCTTTGGATTTCATGGCTTGGAATACTTCCTTCCAGCTTCTTCTTGCCTGGAAGGTCTCTTTTGAGAAATCCGCTGACAGTCTGATGGAAACTCCTTTGTAGGTGACTGTCCCCTTATCTCTTGCTGCTTCTAGGATTCTCTCCTTCATTTTAATCTTGGCTAATGTAATTATGATGTGCCTTGGTGTGTTCCTTCTTGGGTCCAACCTCCTTGGGACTCTCTGAGCTTCCTGGATTTCCTGGAAGTCTATTTCCTTTGCCAGACTGGGGAAGTACTCCTTTATTATTTGTTCAAATAAGGTTTCCACTCGTGGCTGGTTTTTTTTTTCCCTTCTGATAATCTTTTAATTTGGATGTTGGAATGTTTAAAGATGTCCTGGAGGTTCCTAAGCCTCTCCTCATTTTTTTTGAATTCTTGTTTCTTCATTCTTTTCTGGTTGGATGTTTCATTCTTCCTTCTGGTCCACTCCATTGACCTCAGTCCCAGTTTCCTTTCCATCACTATTGGTTTCCTGTGCATTTCCCTTTGTTTCAATTAGTTTAGCCTTCATATGTTCCTCTAATTTGTGACTAAAATCAACCAGTTCTATGAGCATCCTGATCACTAGTATTTTGAACTGTGCATCTGAGAGGTTCACTATTTCCTGGTCGCTTAGAGTTATTGGCTCTAGGGCTTTGAGTTCTTTTTGAGCCATATTTTGGACTGTTCATGCCTGTTACGTATGAGGAGCAGAGCCCTAGGTGTTCATCAGGGTGGGGCAATTCAGTTGCTGGGTTGTGATGCTGTATGTGGGAGCGGGGTCAAAGGGGAGGAAGGGCAGTCCCACTCTGCTGCTTCCCGCCACTGGGGCCTGCATGGTCTGTCTCACTGCCTGCGAATGTGTGACTTCGGTCAGCCTGCTGCCTTGCGCCCTCACTGGGTCTGCTGCTGGGGCCTGCATGGTCTGTCTCACTGCTCACTGCTCACTCCTTTGCTGGTTTATCTGTGGGTGAGTGTGTGACCACAGTCAGCCCACCACCCTGCGCCCGCACTGGGTCCGCCCAATGCTACCCCGGTTGCCTGGGCACCTGGGGTGGGGGGGGCGGGATCCTTCCTGCCCAACCCTGCTCTACTGCTGGCTCCGCCTCTCTTACTGGTCTGGTTGAATGGTTCTTTGTTTTCGGACTTCCGTATAGTTCAATTTTCTGTTCTTTGGCTGCATCTTTGTTTACTAAACCTTTGTTGTATTCAAAGTTGGTTGTGGGAGAAGGCACAGTGTTTCCACCTACGCCTCCATCTTGGCGGAAGTCTCAATATTCCATTGTTTTTAAGTTATATTCCATTTAAACCATTTATACTGCTTTCAATTGTTTGCGGTTACCGACAAACTGCATTAATAACCATTATATATTTTTCACGCTTTTGCTTATATGTAAGTATTTGTCTTGTGTCAGAAACTAAAAGTTATAATTGTTGAGGGAAAGGGTCCTAAATTTAATTGTTTATAGAACCTTCAAATTGCCTTCCTAGTGTCTGAATCACTATATTCTCCTACCACAGCCATCTTTCCACACCCAGACTTCACAAAGGAGCTGGATAAAGAGATGCATCCTGTTAATTTGTGTTCTCTGATTGCATGGGGTGGGGGGGGGTGGGGGCGCTTAAACAGGTTTTCATTTCTACTGTCCATTTAAATTGCCTCTTCTATGAATTGCTGGTTTATTTTGGCCAATGTAATCAGTTGAGGTGGTTGTCCTTCCTTTAATGATAAGGGAGAGTTTGCTACATACTCTGGACTTTATATATATATGTTTTCTTGTTTTTTAATTTTTTATGGCAACTTTTGTTAAAGTTTTCAAGTTAGAGTAAAAACTTATAGTGTTGATTTTATAAGATAGGTGCACCCTGTTTATTACAAGTAAATAAAAGCTATGCTGAAAGTTACTGGTGAATTCCACACACACTGTCTTTAACCGGAGTTCTTGTTCAGTGAGGCGGCAGAGTCAATTTCACCTTTGCATCAGGGAAAGTTTCTTCTCTAATATCTACAAAATGTATTTTCTTTAATTTGGGGGTAAAACTCTTCTTCCATGCATGCAACTTTAGCCTTCACAGCTTTATTTGTTCCTAATAAATCAGCTTTTTACTTCCTGCTCATAATAGTTGTCTCAAATTTTCTTCTATGACAACTACTTAATTTGTAGTAGCTCTTGTGGGGTTTTCCTACTACTAATTTTTTGAAATGCTGAGTCTGTGATTTTTTTTGTCTCCCAGCTGTAGCCCTCTGTTTGTGTAAAGTCCAGGTAATCAGTCCCCAGCTGTGGCCAGAGCTGAGGTAAATTTTCTTAAGACAAAGTGACTTCCCAGCTTTCTGCTCCCTCTATGTTCTCTGGACCTCATCATAATTGCCATGACCAGCTCCAAATGGTGAGCTTTCAAGTAATTCTGCTCTGCTTTTCAGAGATGTTTCACATGGTTTCTTTAGCTTAGCCTGAAAAACTTTACTGTGTATCCTGAGGGGGGTTCTGACTGTGTTTTGGGACCCTTCACTCCAGCCCTGCCTGACCCTTACAAGTTCGCCTTCTTTCTGGCTACCAGCAGATCTTGTCATTGGCCAAGCCCAGATTCTCATTCTCTGCTCTGGGACTAGTTGTTTGTGGTGATTTTTTTAAAAAAATTAATGGTGTTTTGAAGCACAAAGGATTAAATATTTTTATTTAATTTATCAGCTTTTTTCTTTTATTGATCAAGCTTTTGGTGTGACAGCTACCTTTCTGTCTATAACCCAAAGTCACACATATTTTCTCCTAGATGTTTTTAAAAAAGAGATCTCATTTTCACTTTTACGCAGTACCAGCTACTGCAATTCATGCTCACACCATCAATTCATGTCTGCTTCTCTGAATCTTCTCCCACGCTGCATTGTCACTTATGAAATTGTGTTTCTAATCTAATGGGCGACAAACGCTTTCCCACTTATGTTTTAGTTTGCATGTATTCATATATTTATTGGACACTTTAATTTTATTTTCTCTAAGTGGGTGTTCAGGTCCATTTTCTTTGGCATTATAGGTCAGATTTTTTCAATGGGCTATTGTCTTTGTATGTTAGATATAGTAATTCTTAGGTCTATGTGCTGAGAATTTTTTTTAATTTATGTTTTTAATTATTGTTCAAGTATAGTTTTCTGTCTTTTACTCCCATCCCAGCCGCCCCCCCAGTGGTCCCCACCTCCCTCCCATTTCTACCCCCCTTAGTTGTTGTCCATGTGTCCTTTATACTTGTTCCTGTAAACCCCTCCCCTTTCCCCCTGAAATTCCCTCCCCTCTCCCCTCTGGTCACTGTCAGCCTGTTCTCTGTTTCAGTGTCTTTGTTTTTGTTTTTGTTTTTTTTTAAGATTTTATTTATTTATTTATCTTTACAGGGGAAGGAGAGAGGGAGAGAAATATCAATGTATGGTTGCCTTTTGTGCGTCCCCTGCTGGGAGTTGGCCTGCAGGGAACTGGACTACAACCCAGGCATGTGCCCTGACTGGGAATCGAACCGCGATCCTCTGGTTCGCAGGCCCGCACTCAATCCACTGAGCTACACCAGCCAGGGCTCAGTGTCTTTGTTTTTATTTTGCTTGCTTGTTTGTTTTGTTGTTTAGGTTCCTGTTAAATGTGAGGTCATATGGTATTTGTCTTTCACCACCTGGCTTATATCACTCAGCATAATGCTTTCCAGTTCCATCCATGCTGTTGCAAAGGGTAGGAGCTCCTTCTTTCTTTCTGCTCCATAGAATTCCATTGTGTGAATGTACCATAGTTTTTTTGACCCATTCATTTACTGATGGGCACCTAGGTTGCTTTCAGCACTTAGCTATTGTAAATTGTGCTGCTATGAACATTGGGGTGCACTGGTTCTTTTGGATTGATGTTTCAGGGTTCTTAGGGTATAATCCTAGAGAAAAGTTTTTCTATATTCATTTACTATCTTACCAAATTTTTAACATTCATACCTATTAAGTCTTCTCTACTAATTTTTTAATACTTTGCTTGGCTCAGATATTTTTCCTGTCATATATATATTTTAATTTTTTTATCCAAATAAATGGGATTACAAATTGCAAGTGCATTGCATTTTTATAATAATTTCAGAAGGATTGATATTTTAAAGTTGCTATGTTTTCTAATTGGAGACACCTTCTACATCCCCATTTACTTAAATATTTTAAAATTTTTGTCAATAACACATCATAGCTTCTCTCATATAGGTTCAAAACTTTTATATGTTTGTACCTATATGCATATATATTTACTCTTGAGTTTGAAGTATTATTTCATTTCTTTTCAGTATATGTTGTAACAATTAAAATATGTTAATTTCTGTATGATTTTAAAATTTTTGCTGCTTGGAAAATTCTTTTTCTAGTTCTTTGTGAATTTATTTAGGTTTCTATAATTCCTCCACATATCATTATATGCCATATAGTGTTGTATCTTATTTTAGTATTTATACCAATGACTTCACTTTTTTATCTTGTTGCATTAGCTAAAACATATATGAAGGGGGGACCCAAAATTATCTGAATTTATCTTCTAGATGGTGGACGCCCCTTGTAGTACAGGCTTCTCCCCCAGGTAAGTGTTCTAGGAACCCAACTGTATCAGAGTACCAGCTAGCATTGCTGTGAGAGGCTGTGTTGGGCTTCAGTAAAAAATTTTTGAGAACTTTTTCAATCCATTTGTTCATTTGTTAGTGGGTGATTTATGAGTATACCTGCCCACACTGTGCTGAGCGTTCAGCAGTTTTGACCAAAACTGACATGATCCCCATGTCTCATCATCCCTACTCACCCCTTGTGTCCCCTGATGAAAAAAGTCCTCAAAGGAAAACATTTTGCCAATGTGGAAGTGGTAAAACAAAAAAAATGGCAGAAGCACTTGAAGACATCAAAATTGATGAGTTCATAAACTGTTTTTGAACAGTGGAAAAAAAGTCTTGATAGGTGTATTGCATCAAGTGAGGATTACTTGGAAAGTGACTGAATTTCAACATCTAAGAATAAATACACAATTTTTAATAAATTCAGTTTTGGGGGGGTTTCTTTCTCATATATGTAAATTGTAGTAATGATTTGTTTGTGTTATTTTATTTGAATGGTCTCATCATTTCAATGTTTATTGCAGTATTTGGTGTTTTTGGAGACTGTATATTGTGTTAGCTTCTTCTACTCCATATGTTTTTCTAGAAATAGTTGCTAGATATTTCCAAATTTCCTTCTTAAGTAAATTTATGAATATAACTAAATACTTTTTTTGCTTTTGTTCTTGCTGCAATAAAATCACACAGAGACTTTCTAATAGTTAACCATCTTTACTCAGTCTCATTTCACTATTTCCCTTTTTCTTCTTTTTCAAAATAGCTTCTAACAGCAAGATCTATTTCCTGTGATGATGATGAGTATGTGTATTTAGTGTTGTGAAATGGAATATTCCATAAGTGTCAAATAGATCTACTTGATAAACAGAAATGCTCAGATCAAATATACTTCTATTAATTCTTTGCCTGGTAGATCTGTAACTTACTAAAATAGGGTGTTAAAAAATCATCACTCTAGTAGTAGACTTATTTATTTCTACTTGTATTTTTTTTATTGTTACCTTATATAATTTAGGTGTGTGTTAGGTAAGTGCATGTTAAGGGTTGTTAAGTTTTCTTGGAAAACAGACCCTTGTTTCATATGAAATGCCCTCTTGCTCCTTCATAATTCCTCTTGTTCTGAATTTTTATATGTGTGGAAATAATATGGCTACTCCATTTACTCTTTTTAAATTTTTTTATGACTGTACAATTACAGTTGTCCCCATTTCCCCCCATTACTCTTCTCTGCTGTACTGTCCTGTACCTCCCACATTCAATCTGGTGTTAGCATGGTATCTCTTTCTCCATTTTTAACATGAGTCTTTATATTTAAAGGTTTATTTTATTGACAAGGTGCAGTTTTTAATTTTTTCCAATCACTTTAATAAGTGCTGTTTTTCTTAACTTTATGTTTATTGTTGACACTATCACAGATGTCCCATTTTCCCCTACTTTGCCCACCTCTGTGTACTGCAGAAAAAATGTATGATGTAGAAGAATAAAAATCATATAATAATATAATATGATAAAACATTATGGAAGATGCTGTTGGGATATAGATATAGGGAGATTAAATCACATGCTTTTGGAGGACTTAGGGAAATATCCATGCAAAGTAATTTGAATGAGTTAGGCAGCAGAGGTGGGGACATTGATATGAATGGAAAGGAAGGAAAAACATGCTAGGTAGGAAACAAGCCAAAAAGTAAAATAGTGATTGCAGAAAAATTTAAGAGCATCTATAAATTTTTATTTTAAAAACTATAAATGTTTATGTACATAAAGGAAATAATGAAAATTTAGGCTCTCCAGCCACTGCAGTGGAGGAGACATCTTAGCTATGCTCCATCACTCCACCATAAGGCTCCTGTTTCCAAGTTCTTTCTGGAAGCTTTACGTCTTTCTCTTTGTTTTTCAAGTTCTTTTAAAATTCATTTGTGTAAAATACCCAATTGTGTCCTTTCAAAAAAACTCTTGTACTCTGTGGTATCTCCTTAAATGATTCTCTCGATCTGTTCCTTATCTCTATTTCCTCTGCCCAGCTGTCTCAACTCCAATTACATGGCTATTAAATTGTGTGGTTAAGCCTTAGCCTCATATTTTCTCTTAAGGTTACTTTTATTTTTCCATTTTAATCTCTACCTAATTTTGTGGAATATTTCTCCAATTTTATTGTACAAACATTTACATATTTTTTTCACTTCTAAAATCATTAAAATATGTAAGACCACTATCTCTTTCTATGGCAGTTATATTTCCTTAGCATTATAGTGTGCAATATAAGTCTGATATCTCTATAAAAATTCTACTTTGGGGAAAATTTTTTTCTATTTCTTACATTATCTATGTTTCTCATAAGATAACTTTTTAAAAAGTATTAGTGTTTCATTATTATATTAGAGAATTTTCTCAATGTTTGTGGACTTATGGTTATATGTTCCACTTATGAAAAGGCTACAAAACTCAACCAATGAGATTCATTCTTAAAAATAAAGAAGGAAAATCATATGAACATCTCAGTGGATGAATTGGATGAAATTCAACAGCTGTTTCTGGTAAAACTTTCATAAACTAGCTATAGCTTAAAACTTTCTCAGACTCATTTTACATATTCATATAAATACATATAAAATGTATTATATACATATTTAATACATTTAATGTATTATATATACATATATACATATAAAATATATGTGTATATATAATACATGTGTATATATTATATATGTGTGTGTGTATATATGTATGTATATATATATACACAGATATATATATGTATGTGGATAAATTGGATAAAATTCAACAGCTGTTTCTGGTAAAACTTTCACAAACTAGCTATAGCCTAAAACTTTCTCAGACTCATTTTACATATTCATATAAATACATATAAAATGTACAGCAAATCTTACACTTAATAGTGATAATAAATTATTTTGAGTTATTTTTTTGTAAGACTGGACAAAAAGACAAGGGAGTCAGATCTCAGCACTTCTCTTCAAGATTGAAGTAAAAGTCCTAACCACAATAATAAGACAAGAAAAATAAATTATTGGGCCCTGGCTGGTGTAGCTCAGTGGCTTGAGCACAGGCCTGCGAACCAAAGGATCGTGGTTCGATTCCCAGTCAGGGGACATGCTTGGGTTACAAGAAAAGGAAATAAAAGGCATCCAAATCAGAAAGGAGGAAACAAAACTGGCATTGCAGATGACATGATAGTGTACATGGAAAATCCTATAGAATCTACCAAAAAACTGCTCGAACTAATAAATGAATTTGGCAAAACAGTGGGATACAAAGTCAATATCCAGAAATCAAAGGCATTTTTGTATACCAACAATGAAGCAGCAGAAGCAGAAATCAGGAAAAAAATCCCATTCAATATAGCAAAAACAAAAATAAAATATCTGGGAATAAACCTAACCATGGAGGTAAAAGACCTGTACAGAGAAAACTATACAACACTGAAGAAAGAAATCAAGGAAGACACAAACAAATGGAAACATATACCCTGTTCATGGACTGGAAGAATTAACATCATCAAAACGTCCATACTGCCCAAAGCAATTTATAGATTCAATGCAATACCTATTACAGTTCTAATGGCATATTTCACAGACATAGAACAAACACTTCAAAAATTTATATGAAACCATAAAAGACCCCGAATAGCAGCCGCAATTTTGAGAAAGAAGAACAAAGTAGGAGGGATCACAATACCTGATAGCAAACTGTATTATAAGGCCACTGTAATCAAAACAGCCTGGTACTGGCATAAAAACAGGCACATAGACCAATGGAATAGAACAGAGAGCCCAGAAATAAACCCAACTCTCTACAGTCAATTAATATTCGACAAAGGGGGCAATAACATAAAATGGAGTAATAATAGCCTCTTCAATAAATGGTGTTGGGAGAACTGGACAGCTACATGCAAAAAAATGAAACTCGAGCACCAACTTACATCATACACCAAAATTAATTCAAGGTGGATAAAAGACTTAAATATAAGCTGTGAAACCATTAAAGCCCTAGAGGAGAACATTGGCAGGAAAATCTCAGATATTCCACGCAGCAAGATTTTTACTGATACGTCCCCTAGAGCAAGGGACATAAAGGAAAGAATAAACAAATGGGATCTCACAAAATTAAAAGCTTCTGCATGGCTAAGGAAAACAGTATCAAGATAAAAAGAGAAGCAACTGTTTGGGAAAACATATTTGCCAATGATACTTCAGACAAAGGTTTAATCTCCAAAATATACAAAGAACTCACTTGACTCCACTCAAAGAAGACAAGTAACCCAATTAAAAAAATGGGCAAAGGACTTGAACAGACATTTCTCCAAGGAGGACACACAGAGGACCCAGAGACACATGAAAAGATGCTCGATTTCGCTAGCTATCAGAGAGATGCAAATTAAAACCACAATGAGATACCACTTTACACCAGTCAGAATGGCTATGATAAACAAAGAAACAAACAACAAGTGCTGGAGAGGTTGTGGGGAAAAGGGGACCCTAGTTCACTGTTGGTGGGATTGTAGTCTGGTACAACCACTATGGAAAACAGTATGGAACTTTCTAAGAAAACTAAAAATGAACGTGCCTTTTGACCCAGCAATTCCACTGTTAGGAGTATATACTAAGAACCCTGAAACACCAATCCAAAAGAACCTATGCACCCCGATGTTCATAGCAGCACAATTCACAATAGCCAAGAGTTAGAAGCAACCTAGATGCCCATCAGTAAATGACTGGATCAAAAAGCTATGGTACATTTACACAATGAAATTCTATGCTGCAGACAGGAAGAAGGAGCTCCTACCTTTTACAACATCATGGATGGAACTGGAGAACATTATGCTGAGTGAAATAAGCCAGGAGGTGAAAGACAAATACCATATGATCTCACCTTTAACAGGAATCTAAACAACAAAACAAACAAACAAGCAAAATATGACCAATGACACTCAAATACGGAACAGGCTGACAGAGTCCAGAGAGGAGAGGGGAGAAAATCACAGGGGAAAAGGGGAGGGACTCACATGAATAAGTATAAAGGACACATGGACAATAATTAAGGTGGGGGGCAGAAATGGGAGGGAGGGGGGAGCACTGGGGGGACAGAGCAGGGAATATAAAACAGAAAACTGTACTTGAATAAGAATTAAATAAAAAAAATAAAAATAAATCATTGGGAAGCAAAATGTCAAAGGTTTTTTTGTGTGTTTTAATGACAAGATTGTTTTTTATAAACTCCAAAGGAAATCAGTAATACTTCAGGAAGATTTGCAGGTGAATTAGAAAAGTTATGGATACATGGTTAATATTTTAAACCAATGAAATTTCTATACAATAATAACAATCAGTTAAAATCAATACTATTTAAAGTAACATAAAAAAGAATAAGTTTGAGGAGCCCTGGCTGATGTGGCTCAGTGGTTACATGCTGGCCTGTGAATGAAAGGGTCACTGGTTTGATTCTCAGTCTAGGGCACATGCGGGGTTGTGGGCCAGGTCCCCATTAGGGGGCATGCAAGAGGCAACCACATATTGATGTTTCTCTAGCTCTTTTTCTCCCTCCCTTCCCTTCTCTAAAAAAATAAATAAATAAAATCTTTTTAAAAAGTTGAATTAAAAAAAAAGAATGAGTTTAGGGAAATATGTGCTTTATATCCACACTGAAAACTATAAATACCGCTAACTAAAATTAAGGAAAGCTTCAAAAATAAAGAGTGGTAATATGTTAAATTGAAACTCGATATTGTTAAGATATTAATTTTCAGTAAACTTACCTGTATATTAAATGTAAGGCCAATAAATACCCAAAAGATGCTCTTTGCAAAAATTGACAAATTGATTCTAAAGTTATATGAAAACCAAAAGAGCTACAAAACTCAAGGCAATCTTTTTTCAATTGAATTCAACAGCTTCATAAGCTATAGTTATCAAACCAATGTAATATTGACATAAGAATAGACAAATAGATCAGTGTTACAGTACAGAAAATCTAGATTTGGGCATGTTGGCTTTGAATATTTTATAAAATTGAGGTAGGCAAAGATTTCTTGGATAGTATACTGAAGTCATTAATCACAAAAGAAATATCCTTTTTTAAAAATATATTTTATTCATTATGCCATTACAGTTTTCCCATTTCCCCCCTTCATTCCCCTCCACCATGCACACCCTTCCCCCCATTCCCCCGCTTTAGCTCATGTCCATGTGTCACAAGTTCTTTAGCTTCTACATTTCCCATATTATTTTTGACCTCCCCCTGTCCATTTTCTACCTACTATCTATGCCATTTATTCTCTGTACCTTCTTTCCCCTTCTCCTACTCCCACTCCCCTCTTGCTAACCCTCCTGTGATCTCCATTTCTCTGGTTCCACTCCCGATCTAGCTGTCTGCTTAGTTTGCTTTTGTTTTAGGTGTGGTTGTTAATAACTGTGAGTTTGCTGTCCTTTCATTGTTTCATATTTTTATCTTTTTTTTCTTAGATAAGTAAGTCCCTTTAACATTTCATATAATAAGGGCTTGGTGATGATGAACTCCTTGAACTTGACCTTATCTGAGAAGCGCTTTATCTGCCCTTCCATTGTAAATGAAAGCTGGATAGAGCAATCTTGGATGTAGGTCTTTGAATTTCTATGGAATACAAAAGAAATGACCTTAAAGATTTTTTATAGATCATTACTATACACTGGTAGACTGTACATTTGATCAGTATGAAATAACCTCCAGCATTCTTTTTTTAAAATTTCTTATTGTTGTTTAATTACAGTTGTCCCCATTTTCCCTCATTACTTTCCTCTGACCTACCTACCCCCTTCCACTTTCAATCTGTCTCCCCATTGTCTTTGTCCATGGGTTCTTTATACATGTTCCTGGACCTGACCCTTCCCCTTCTTTCCCAAATTATCCCCTGCCCTTCTGGTCACTCTCAGTTTGTTCTTTATTTCCATGTCTTAGGTTCTATTTTGCTTGTGTTTTTTTTGTTATGTTAATTAGGTTTCACTTATAGATGAGATCATATGGTATTTGTCTTTCACTATCTGGCTTATTTCACTTACCATAATGCTCTCCAGTTCTATTCATGCATTTTTAATAAGAGGGAAGACAAAAGCTTATCTCCTATCTGAAATCTTGAACCATAAACTTGTTTTTTCACAGAATTTTATACAATAATGTGACAATATTATTTCCTGATGCAGGTTGGGTACTGGGAAGATGCAGTAATTTTCTTCTGGTGTGAAAAAGAAAAATTATGAGTCTTAATGACTTTTAGGAATACAAAATGTCTGGTAAAACATTAGTATCAGAGCATTGAAATGATCAACTAAGAAGCAGAATTACAGACTCAGATTTACAGCTATTTCACACACACAAAAAAACCCAGCAGCCATTTCTGAAGTTCAGATGACTAAACATACTCATAACATATACAGCAATAGCACAAACAGGTTTATATTAACTCAAAGAGAAGTCCCAGAAGAAATGATTGACATTCTTGTGAAATTTTAATTTGTGCCTTATCATATCATTATTAAACCACATCTTATCATTTATGAATTAGTTTTATAATTCAGATGGCATTTCTCTTAACTCTGTAAGTCAGACAGGGAGTACCTGGCTTTTAGCTTTTTGAAATTTATTTTTTAGTTGTTAATTAAGATACATTTTTAAGCTTAAATTCTATTGTTATTCCATTGTTTCTTATTCCTCCATGGATGGCCTGTTTACTCCATCTCAATTTTTTATACATCAAAATATTTTCCAAAAAAACCCTACTATGTTTAAGACAATAAACTTTACAATTGCTCTGGTTATGACAGAGCTATTGGAAATTTTCAATTATCAACATCTTTCTAATCCACCATGCTTCACTTTATTATAGCTTTGTCCATTGCTTCAATTTTATGTGTTCTAATCTCTACTCAGGACCATTTACTTTATATAGGTTGGTTCTTCACAGCCTATCTTCCATATATAAAATGTTGCAGTATATCAATATCTTAATGACCATTTTATTATGATATCCTTTCTCACTAGGATGTCTGCAGAAGCCCAGAACATAGACAACAGCATAGAGAGAGTGGCACTGCGGCTCTTCAAAATGCATAAGGTAGAGATTTCACAGGCAATCAAAGAATCATATCCTTTACTTCAACTTCTGCATGACCATGACTTCATCACCAGTGAAATGTATGATGTAAGTGAAGTTTACTTTTTCACACTGTGGTTAACTAACCATAAACTAAGTTTTGCTTTGATATCCTGGAATCAAACATCAGAGCACAACAAGACACCTGAGGAGTCTCTTGTGAGTGGGGACCTTCTCATGTACTGCTGTAAGTGTTCCTACAGGGTCAGAAGGGAGAAGAGAAGCATGCATCATTATGGACAGCCTTGCTCCAGACTGAAGTAACAGTGCTCCATTGTGCTCCCTACAGTTGGGTGAATAGCTGTGGAGATAGGCTAGGCCCACAGATAAATAATGCCTCATAGGAGTTATATACATAATATAGTATAAAGTAGGAATTAAAAGCAATTTTAATGAATAGGTGAATAAGTTTAATGGTTTCATTTAATGAAATAATAATTGACACAACAGTTCATTTCAATGAACAACTACTTTCAATTTTAAATCCCCAGAGATTAAATGTCCTGTGAGGACAAATTTGAAAGTAAATGCTTGCTATTGTTCCTCCCAAAGTTTTCAGTTTCCTTTCCTATTTTTTAACTTTCTGTTGGTACTTCTGGAGTCTTAGAATTTAGGTTAATTTTGACAAAAGACATAGGTGGAAATACAGAGCTACAAGTTTTCTCTTTTTCTATGAATAGGCATACTTTTTGGAAAACATCACAGGAAGGGAAAATCACCACTTGGCTTCCCTGAGCCCTTTCAGCCTCAGCCACTCCTGTGAAAGGGACAGGGTTGTCCAGTCCATAGAACATCAGCCCATCACCTGCTAAGTCAATTCCTAAAATTGTGGCCAGGCTCTGCAAGGGCTACATATCATTTAACTGTGAACCCATTTTTGTTCTTTAAATTCCTCCTTCTTCTGTCTAATGTAAATTAGGATGAGGAGATCAGATTCTGAAATGGGTATTTTCAAAGAGGAAGGATTTAGTTGTTCCACTTCATTGCCATTCAAGTATATGCAAATTCTAAAACTGTGCATGAGAAGATAACAATGCAGAAAAGTTGTAACACATTACAACAAATTCACTTTCTAGGGCTCATTTGTAACTTGGAAGTCTGTATTAATACTTTTCCCATTCACTATTTTTTAAGGTTTGTAAAGAATCTTTTAAAAAAGGTCATAATGTAGAAGAAGTTGTATACGACATTCTCTTTGAAGTGGAGAAGAAATTTGAACCATCCCTTCTGAAAATATTGTTCAACAAATTCACCATGAAGAAAAACCCTGGTTTAAGTTATATATACGAAATCTTCAAAAATGGTAATTAGGCTTATTAGCTACTTTTTAATGTCCGGGGTCAATTTCTCCCCACAGGTATATATTGAGCCTCTACTATGTGCCACACACAGTGCTGGGCAGTGGGGAAATAACAGTCAGGAAAACAAATGTAGTATGAGCTTCTCAAAGCTTCTAATACAATGGATACAGTATAATGCCCATCTTGGTTCTGATTAATGAGGCATTTAGACTCACAGCACAACCAGAGCCACAATGTCATCAGATTTACTGAGAAGGACAAATGACAAGAAACACAACATCCCAATAGACAGCGTCTGTTGCTGCTCTCATGAGACCCTATGCAGCGGTCCACACGGCAGTCTACCAGGTTGACTACTACCGACCTTGAGTGACAGCTTAGCTGTGGATGCAGGACCCACCCTGATTTAGCCACACCATGTCCATGTGAGTGAATGTCTTGTGTAACAACTCTGTAGTCATAACTTTCCACGACCCCACGAGGAAAGAGCCAACTTGCAAGGGACACCGCATTGGAGAAAGACCAAAAATGGCTTAGAGTTTGCATTTAGTCCCTGCTAGTACACACCCAATTGACCCAACTAGTGTCACTGCTCATTTTTAACTCTAAGCTCAGTGTTGGCCTGTAACACAGAAGAGAGGCCACCTTCACCAGGTTGCCAGAGTAATGAGGAAGAAAATTAACTTCAATTTGCCCTTAAAGAAGAAGAAATGGTTTTTTTAAACGCATTCCCTGCAACACATGTGATCAACAATCAAACAATCACAAAAGCAATTACTCTTCCAGAGGTGGGGTTATTTTGACATTATACAAAAACTACAGGTTTGATTCTCTCCTTCTTTCCTGAGCAGGCATGATTTTGTATTTCTTTATTGGTCCTCAGTAAACAAAAGGTTCTCCAAAATTTTTTGATTGACTGGCCTAGAACATCTTTTATCCTAAAGGAGTTTTTGTCTCACAAAGATCCCCAAGTAACGATGGAGAACCACAAGAAGAGGACTGTGTGCACTGAGGAGTGCAGCTGGTGCAGGAACAGGCAGAATGGGAAAGGTCCCCTGTGTCTGCAGAACAAGCATAGATCAGATCATGTCAGAGTGAGAAGCAGACTGTGGGAGCTGAGTCAAGAGGGACAAGTTTGAAAAGAGATTTTGGAAGGTCTGTCTTTCAAATCTAAGGAATTTCATTTTATTTGCTACACGGTAAAAAGAAGTACAAATTTATAAGGTTTATAAGCACAGGTTTACTGTCCCAGGAGATGTCCCTGCCATCAGCTCTAGGCATATGGGCTCACTGCCCCCTCGGGCTGTACTCTGGCCTCTCTGCAGAAACCTACCCCAGGAATTTTTGGGTTATTTCCTTCCTCCAGTGTTTGCTGGGTGACTTCCATGCAGGGGTCATGGGCTGTTGCCATGTTCTCCCCTCTGTCAGCATTCAGGTCCCTGGAACAAGCCTCTTGGAACATCCTCCAGTGTAATACTCACTCCCTGCTCATAGCTTCAGAGGGTCCTTCCTTTGCCCTGGGATCTGGGACCCCCTTGGACATGTGTCTAGTTGCTCTCACGTCCTCTGATTTGTTTCTTTGGGAAACACTCATCCTCCTTGACTTAACCAAGCTGAAACCTACTCATTAGTTCACAGGCCTACACTCAGTCCACTGAGCCACACCAGCCTCAAAGCCTACTCTTATCCAGCCATATTTTTAAAGTTTTTGGTAATTTTCCATTTCTGTGCATGCGAAGTGCTATAGAATCTTTGTCCTGTTTCATAGAAATTATTCTGTTTATTTCTTACAGTTTAAACAACTCAGCAAACACATTTAAAAATAAACAACATTATTTATGTTTATATATGCTTTCTCAGCCAACTGAATTCTTTTACATGAGCAAAAACTGACAATGTTTCCACAACAGCTTTTTTTTCATTTTATTTTTATTTTTGATTTCTAGAGAGAGTGGAAAGTAGGGAAAAGAGAGAGAAATATCCATATGACAGAGAAACTTCATTGGTTGCCTTCAATATGCACCCTGGTCAGAAATTGAACTTGCTATTTTTTGGTTTATGGGCCAACCCACAACCAACTGAGCCACCCTGGCCAGGGATCCACAGTTTCTTTGTTCTGACATTCAAGTGACTCCTTTCTGTGTGGGAAGCACAAAGGATTCTTTGTTGGGGGTTTTCTTTTCTCCCCCAGGGATGAAGGGGGAACTTTACCATCAAGATCAGGACCCACTGAGCACTGAGTGACCCAAGGGCTGGAAATCCTTAATGTGTAATTTGAGGTGACGTGACTATTTTTGATGGAGATCTCTAATTGTCTTCTTCTCTTGCCCTCTCTTCAGAGATACCAGACAAAAATTTTTTTCCAGAAAGTGAAGCAGAAGAAAATAAGGAAATGCATGATATCCAATCAAGCCTTGAACAAGGTGATTGCAACCAGATGAAAACCAATTCTCATCTGCTAAGATGAAAGGAGAAAGGGAGGTGGGCCTTGAGGTCAGAGTGGATTTGGGGAATCGGGGGAGAAATACTAAGGAGGATGGAGAAGTTAGGGAGAGGTGTTCATGTGAGAGTCTGACCAGGGGCTAATTTCAGAGGAGTAGCTGTGATAAGAGACCATGGACCCAATAACCAATACAAAGGAACAGGACCTCAATGAATGAGAAAACCAGATTGAATGAGAATGCTGACCTGGAAGTCATTTTGATTTAGAAAGATCTTGTAGGAGATCAGTGTGAAGCTTTGAAGCTCGAGGAACTATGTATCCATAGTCAACATTAAATAGCAGACACTTAATGATGGCTAATTAAGGAACTGATTAACTGTTGGGGATGTTGTTCAAGACTAAGCGTATTCAAGGAAATGGGCAATCATAGAGAGAGAAGAGAGGCGGTGGTAAGATGTGGAGGAGGGGATGAAAGTATTTTGAGAGAGAAAAGGAAGGAAAATGAAAGGCAGGAGAAAAGGGTAAAGGACACAATAAAAAACCATAATATTAGACCTCACTTATTGAACATAGTATTCACAGATGCCCTTGGGAAGTATTATCACTATCAGCCCATTTGCAAAAAGGAGACTGAAATCTAGAGAGGTCATGTATACAGTTGGCTTGGAGTCAAATAGGCAAGATGAACCCAGCCATTCTGAACCCAGACCCTGTGTTCCAAACCCTGTGCACACCAGATAGTCTCATGCAAAGACAGAAACCTGAGATAAAAATAGGGAAATATATGCAGAGAGAAACACAGAGAAAGAAGACCACTAGGAGGTGGAGGATGTGCAGGAGACTCCAATACTACACCTCATGGAAAAGCCAACAAGATAGAGAAACAGACATGCAGAGGCAATGTGTTTTTTAAGGGACCTAGGAATGAGACAAGACTTTGTAGGAAGTAAGGTAAGGCTACCAGTGAGGGGCATCTTTGGGGATAAAAATTGTTTCATTATGGCAATGAGTGACATGAGAAGCCATCTGCAGTTACTGAGTGGCTCATGAATGATCTCAGTAAGATGGTCTGACTGAGGCCAGGGGTACAGCTGATGGCAAGAGTCAGGTATGATCTTCCTGGTCCAAATGGGCTCTGTGATACCTGAAGCAGGGGATCTTTAAATCCTGCTTTGTAAAGATTTAAGTGGGACTAGGGGAAAACAGCACAGCCTATACTTCATTTTCTTAAATAAGTTTCTAATTTCTTCCCTGAAGAACTGCTGACTACTTGTATCACAGCCTGCCCTGGAATAGCCCACATCCCTCAATTACAATGGGGTGTTCCTAGTAACTGTTTTGTGATCAATTTCCCTTTGTGCCCAATGCTGGCATGTGCTGTGGTGTGTGAAGGCAGTTTCTTCTTAGTACTGATTGCCCATAATAGTCATTCTTTGCATCCTCAGTTTCTCTGAGAATTTAGATAACAGAGCCTTCATTTTCCTGGTTGTTGGGAGGGTCCCTCCTTCCATACTCCTTAGATGCACATGCTGCCACCTCCTGCCAACCTGGACCTGGACCTATTGCCTATGCACCTGGTTTCACAGTCTCTGCCTCTGTCTCTCTTGACCCTGGCTGCAGCCTTGATTTGATATCCCATCCAGTGTTGGCCAGCACTGCAGTGAGAAGAATGAGATAGGGGTGATGATTGTGTTCCTCTTGGGCCATCATCTCTCACCTGTTGGGTCCCTCACGCAGGACCATGAGTACCATGTACCTCCTATGCAAACCCTCGAGAGCTGCTCTAAAACACCCTGGAAGGCATTATTATGTAGCTTCCACTGGGATGTGCTATTGAAGAAAAGATGTTCTAAATTAATAATACATTTTTATTAAAGGAAAACCCTTCAAAATGGTTTTTGAAAGCACTATTATACTTTTAGCTAATTATATTCAGTGAAAAAACTAATATTTAAGCTCTGGCAGGGTGGCTCAGTTGATTAGACCACCTTCCTGGGCAGCAAAAAGTTGTATGTGTGATCCATCTCCAGTCAGGGCACAAACCTACGTTGTGGGTTTAATCCTGACTTATAGGAGGGGCACTTACAGGAGTCAACTGAGTGATCTCTCTCTCTCTCTTTCTCTCTTTTTCTTTCTTCATCTCTCTCTCTCTGTCTATATATTTCTCTCTCCCTTCCTCTCTCAAAATCACTAAACATATACATGGATGAAGATAAAATTAGTTAACATTTAAGAATATAGTATATCCAACATATACCAATCCATATTCTTAACAGTTTATCCACTAGTGCCAGTGGTTAGAACAGGAGGGGCAAGAGGAAGGAACTGTGAGTAGTAATGAGCAGAGAAGGGATTCAATCTGTGTGTATGGGTTGGGGGGTAGAGGAAGCAATGACATTATAATTCAAATGATGCCCAGCAAACCGCCAATAAATGTGCACAAGAGTCTGACCCGGCAGGGACAGTTGACTGTGACATACACAGGAGTGGAAAACTCTGTGTCTCATGCTATCTCCCTGCCCCCAGAAGAGGAGGCTCCAAGGAACTGTGGATGTGACACAAAACATGTAGCATGGCACAGGTTCTATGTTAAAATTGTGAGAATTAATCATTAAATCATTTTTACATCAATTACTTTGCTTCGAAAAAGAGCAGTAAATAAAAAAATCAAGCTGAACTGAAAATAATGTCCATCCATTCATAAACTATTGAGCTTCGTAGGAACAAAGTGGGATATTTGGATGGAATCATTAATGAGCAGAGAGGATTCACCATGGGGAAGGGGGTGAGCAGGTCTTGGGTAACTTACTCAGGGATTCACTCATTATTTACTGCTCCGCTCTGCTCTGTCCTCTAACTCTGGCCACTGATCCCTGCAGACTTGCTTGCCAGTCTGTTTGCTACTATTTATTGTTGGATTCCTAACCTGGGAGACACTAGCAAGAGACTGGAGAGTGGGAACAAGGAAGAAGCCTGGTATTACCCCATCACTCTCTTGGGAGGCAATTCTGGCAGTAGCTGCATCTCCCATGGCTCTGCTTCCCACCAAGCACAGTAGCGATGGTCCAGTTTCTACCTATGTGTTGACCTTGGCACGTGAGCTCATCTTCTATAGCTTTCTGTTGACCATTCTTTGGGTTGCTGTATTGCACTTGGATTTCTTAGCTCTTTCATTAGCCACACAACTAATCCCCTGGATTAAATTCCTCCTGCTCTAAAAGTTTAGGAGGCTTTGCATTTTCCTGTTGGACCTTGATTGATGCAGGGAGCAAATAAAATACCTATGAATAAGAACAAGGTCTAGGGTACAGGCTTACAGGATAAAGAACTCTCAGAGCAAGTCTGAAACAGAAGAGATAAGTGCAAAGGAAATAGGCACAACCAGTAACAACAACAATGCACTAGAAACAAAAATAGAATAAGATAAAGTAGGAAACAGTACAGAGAAAGTATAACAAAAAAATTAGGTGGAGTAGCAGGGTCAGGTCTAGAGAGAAGCAGGAGACCCTGGGACACATGAAAGAAGGTCTCAGCACCTTCTTGTGTCCTGGGCACCTGTTTTGCTTCAACACAGACCCTGCTGGGCCTTGGGTACTATGACAAATATTTAGAGAAATACATATGAATACAGAAATATACAGAGGGAAATAAATATCAATAAACAGAAAAAATGAAGGGGAGACTCAAAGAGAACTATGTCAAGAAAAAGTAAAGGACCGTGAATGAAGAACTGGTAAAAAGTGGACCAGGCAGAGAGAGGATTATCTGATTTAGGTCATGATGAAGAGGGTTGTTACTTTTTTCATGTTTGAGGTTTTCTTAAAATTGTTTAACCCGTTAACAGTTCTTTCCACTTTTCTCCCCTTCCCCTCTGTCACCTTCTCCCCACTCCAAGCCAATCCCCCATTGCTGTCCATGTCCATGGTTTGGGTTGTACATAAATGTTCTTAGGTTAATTCCTTCCCCTTTCACCCACCACCACTTTTTTCTTGGCAGCTGTCAATGTGTTCTATATATCTAAGCTTCTGTTACTATCTCCTTTGTTAGTTTATTGTGTTCATCAGATTCCACATGTAAGTGAGATCATGTGGTATTTTTCTTTCACTGACTGGCTTAATTTACTTCACATAATTTTCTCCAGGTCCCACCACCCTGTTGCAAAATGTTATCGTTTTCTATTTTTTTACTGCTACATAGTATCCTATTGTTTAAATGTACCACAGCTTTTTTATTCACTCATCCACAGATGGGTGCTTAGGCTATTTCCAAATCTTAGCTGCAGTAAATATGGCTGCTATGAATATAAGGTGCATATATTTTTGTATTAGTGTTTTGAGATCTTTGGGGTATATTTCCAGAAATGGAATCTTTGGGTTAAAAGGGACTTCCATCTTTAATTTTTAAGGATACTCCATATTGTTTTACATAGTGGCTGCACCAGTCTGCATTCCCACCAACAGTTCACTAGGGATTCCTCTTCTCCACATCCTCTCCAGTGCTTGTTGTCTGTTGATTTATTGACAGCAATTCTGGCCAGTGTGAGGTGATACCTCATTGAGGTTTTAATTTGCATTTCTCTGCTGGTTAGTGATGTTGAGCATTTTTCATGTGTCTACAGGCCCTCTCTATAAGTTCTGTTTGGAGAAGTGTCTACTCAGGTCTTTCACCCATTTCTTAATTGGATTGTTTGTCTTTCTGGTATTGAACTGTATTAGCTCTTTGTAATTTTGGAAATTAAACCCTCTCAGATGCATCATTGGCAAAAATGCCCTCCAAACAATAGGTTCCCTATTCATCCTGTTGATGGTTTCCTTAGCTATACAAAAGCTTTTAAATTTGATATTATCCCATTTGTTTGTTTCCAATGCCTTAGGATATATATTATCAAAAATATTTCTAGGTTGATTACCCGAGATTTTACTCCCTATGTTTCTTCTAAGATTTTTATGGTTCTGCAACTTAACATTTATGTCTTTTTCCATTTTGAGTTTTGTGTGTATGTGTGTGTATGGTGTAAGCTGGTGCTCTAGTTTCATTTTTTGTCATGCACAAGTCCAGTTTTACTAACACCATTTATTGAAGAGACCATCTTTGCTCCATTGTATGCTCTGCCACCTTTGTCAAACATTAATTGCTCATACAGGCATGGGTTTATTCCTGGGCTCTCTTCTCTATACCATTGATCTATGTGTCTGTTCTTGTGCCAGTATTCGGCTGTTTTTATTGCAGTGGCCTTACAGTGTAGTTTGATATCAGAAGTTGTGATACCTCCAGCTTTGTTCTTCTTTTGCAAGATTGCTAAGTATACTCAAAGTCTTTTTTGGTTCCATATATAAATATTTAGAGTATTTGTTCTCATTCTGGAAATACACTATTAATATTTTAATAGGTATTGTGGTGGATATATAGATTGTTTTGGGTAGAATGATAATTTTAATGATGTTAATTTTTCCAGTTCATGATCATGGTACATGCTTCCACTTATTTAATTTTTAATATATTTTATTGATTATGCTATTACAGTTGTCCTGTTTTCCCCCTTCACTCTCCTCTGCCCCACACACCCCCTCCTACCCACATTCTTTTCCTTTAGTTCATTTCCATGGGTCATAGATATAAGTTCTTTGACTTCTGCTATTTTATATACTATTTCCTCTACTATTTTTATACTACTCTTACCCTCCCCCTTTCTATTTTCTACCTACCATCTATGCTACTTATTCTCTGTATTTTTCCCCCTCTCTCCCCCAAACCAATCCCTTGTGGCTAAGCCCCCATGAAATCTCCATTTCTGTGCTTCTGTTCCTGTTCTATTGTTTGCTTAGTTTGCTTTTGTTTTGTTTTAGGTGTGGTTGTTAGTAACTGTGAGTTTGCTGTCATTTTACAGTTCATATTTTTATCTTCTTTTTCTTAGATAAATCCCTTTAACATTTCATGTAATAACGGCTTGGTGATGATGAACTCCTTTAACCTGACCTTATCTGGGAAGCACTTTTTCTGCCCTTCCATTCTAAATGAAAGCTTTGCTGGATAGAGCAATTTTGGGTGTAGGTCCTTGCCTTTCATGACTTGGAATACTTCTTTCCAGCCCCTTCTTGCCTGTAAGGTCTCTTTTGAGGAATCAGCTGACAGTCTGATGGAAACTCCTTTGTAGGTAACTGTCTCCTTTTCTCTTGCTTCTTTTAGAATTCTCTCCTTAATTTTAATCTTGGGTAATGTGATTATGATGTGCCTTGGTATGTTTCTCCTTGGGACCAACTTCTTTGGGATTCTCTGAGCTTCCTGGACTTCCTGGAAGTCTATTTCCTTTGCCGGACCCCGGAAGTTCTCCTTTATTATTTGTTGAAATAATGTGTCCACTTATTGCTCTTCCTCTTCACCTTCTGGTACTCCTATAATTCAGATGTTGGCACATTTAAGGGTGTTCTGAAGGTACCTAAGCCTTTCCTCATTTTTTTGAATTCTCTTGTTTCTTCATTCTTTTCTGGTTGGATGTTTCTTTCTTCTTTCTGGTCTGCACCGTTCTTTTGAGTCCCAGTTTTCTTCCCATCACTGTTGGTTCCCTGTACATTTTCCTTTATTTCACTTAGCATAACCTTTCTTTTTTCATCTAATTTGCAACCAAATTCAACCAATTCTGTGAGCATTCTGATTAACAGTGTTTTGAACTGTGCATCTGATAGGTTGGCTACCTTTTCATCACTTAGTTGCATTTTTTCTGGAACTTTGATCTGTTCTTTTGTTTGGGCCATTTTTTTTCTTAGCAAACCTTTTATGTAGTGAGGGGTGAAACCTTATGTATTCACCAGGGCAGGGCAACCCACATCACTGGGTGGTTACACTGTATTTGGGGAAGATGTCTGAGAGGGAACAATGGCACTTGCTCCACTCTCTACAGGATTTCAGTCACTTCCCCCACTTTCCACAAGCAAATTGGGTCTTTCTGGTGCTGATTCCCAGGTGGGTGAGTTTGTGAACATTCTAGGATCCTCTGGGTGTCTCCAGCAAATGCTCCTGTGAGGTTGGAAGTTTCTCTCACCACCACAGCCCCCACAGGTGTTTTCAATCAGTGGTCTGAAGCTTTATTTCCCTGCACTGGGGCCCTGGGTTACATAGTCTGCCCCTCCCCAGTTGTTTCTCCCAGTGTAACTGCACCTGAATGTGAGACTGTGCAGTCTGCAATCTGCCACCTCGCCGTGTCTGCCTGCTGTTGCCTTGAACACCCCACTCCACAACCTGCCACTTCACTGGGTCTGCCAGCCGCCGTCTTGCCCATCCCCAGTCCTCCTGCCACCACCTTGCTGTGAGTCCTCTCTGCCCTGCTGCCTGTCTTTGCCCCTCCCACTGGTCTGGATGGATGTGTCTTCTTTAAGTCCTTGGTTTTTGGACTTCCATATAGTTTGATTTTTTTTCAGTTCTGGTTGTTTTTTGTGTTTAAATTGTTGTTCTCCTTCTTTTGGTTGTGCAAGGAGGCATAGTGTGTCTACCTATACCTCCATCTTGGTTGGAAGTCTTGCTTCCACTTATTTGTATCTTCCTCAATTTTTTTCTTCTTTGGCCTATAGTTTTCTATAGGTCTTTTACTTCCTTGGTTAAATTTAGTCCTAGGTACCTTATTTTGTGTTGCAATAGTAAATAGCATTGTTCTCTTAGTTTCTCTTTCTGATAGTTCATTACTGATATATAAAAATACCATCAGTTTCTGGGTATTAATTTTGTAACCTAATACTTTACAGAATTCATTTAATAGGTCTAATAGGTTTTTGGAGTCTTTATGATTTTCTATGTAGAATATCATGTTATCTGCAAATAATGATAGCTTTCCTTTCTCCTTTCCAATTTGGATGCCCTTTATTTCTTTTTCTGGTATGATCACTGTGGCTGGGACTTCTTATGTTGAATAAGAGTGGTGAAAACAGACATCCCTGTCTTGTTCCTGATCTTAAAGGGAGCACTTTTTGTTTTTGCCTATTGAGAATGATGTTAACTGTAGATTTTTCATATATAGCCTTTATTGTGTTCAAGTATGATCCCTGTATTCCCACTCCACTAAGAGCTTTTATCATAAATAAGTGCTGTATTTTATCAATGTTTTTTCTGCATCTATTCATTTTGCTCACGTGATGAATTACATTTATTGATTTGGGAATATTGCACCAACCTTGCATCCCTTGGATAAATCCCACTTGATTGTGGTGTATGATCTTTTGGATATATGGCTGGATTAAGTTTGCTAATATTTGTTGAGGACTTTAGCTTCCATGTTCATTAGGGATATTGGCCTATAATTTTTTCTTTGTTCTATCTTTACCTTGTTTTGTAATCAGGATAATACTGGCCTCATAGAAAGATCTTCGAAGTATTCCTTCCCCTTGAATTTTTTTTTTGAAATAGTTTAAGAAGAACCAATAATAGTTCTTCTCAGAATATTTGGTAAAATTGCCTGTTAAACCCTCTGGTTCAGGGTTTTTGTGCGCCAGGAGAGTTTTAATTACTGCTTTGACTTAGTTAATTGTTACTGGTCTATTCAGGTTTTTTGCTTCTTCCTGATTCAATTTAGGGAGATTGTATGTTTCTAGAAAATTGTCCCTTTCACCCAGGTTGATGAAATTCTTAGCATATAGTTGACCATAGTAATTTCTTACAATACCTTGTATTTCTGTGATATCAGTTGTTATTTTGCCTCTTTCATATCTGATTTTATTCATCTGGGTCCTTTCTCTTTTTTTTGATGAATTTGTTTAAAGGTTGGTAAATCTTATTTATCTTTTCAAAGAACAAGCTCCCGGTTTTATTGATATTCTATATTTTTGTTGTTATTGTTGTGTTTTGTTTCTATGTCATTGATTTCCCTTCCGATCTTGATTTACCTCCTTATGCTTGATCTGGGCTTTGTTTGCTGTTGTCTTTCTAGTTCTTTTAGGTGTACCGTTAGATTTTTTTATAAATAAAATTTTTCTTGCTTCTTGAGATAGGTCCTCTTGGGACCACTATTCTTTGTCCCATAGGTTTGGGGTTGATGTGTGTTCATTTTTATTTGTTTCCAGGAAACTCTTTATCTCATCCTTGAGCTCACTGAGTACCCATTTATTATTTAATAACTTCCTATTTAGCCTCCAAATATTTGACTGTTTTGAGTCTTTTTATTGAGGTTAATTTCTAATTTCATGCCATTGTGAGCCAAGATAATGCTTGATATGATAGCAAGTTTCTTGAATTTGTTAAGGCTTGTTTTGTGACCTAGGGTGTAGTTTATCTTTGAGAGTGATCCATGTACACTTGAGAACAACTTTGGGGTGAAATGTTCTCTAAATATCCATTAAGTCCATTTGATCTAGTGTGTCATTTAGTGCTGCTACATCCTTGGTGGTTTTTTGTCTGGAAGATCTATCCACAGTGGGACATCAAAACCCCTTATTATGATAATATTGTTGTCGATATCTTTCTTGAAGTCCTCTATGATTTTATTTTGCATATTCTTTAGGGTGACGGTGCCTTTGTGCAATTGCTGACTGCAGGGAAGGAACAGGGATGATCAAAACAGAAATATTGCTGAGTGGATTAGGAAAGAGAATTGGTTTCCCCATTCTCAAGTCCGCGGGGTGCCCTGACTGCATTTTGAGCTAAGCTTGCTCCTGCTGCTGCTGCTGCCACTGCTGCTGCCACTGCTGAGAAAACCCTGGCAGAAAGAGAAAACTGAGGGGTTTTTGACCAATTCTGAACTTTTCTTAGCCACACCAAGCCACACTGGATCATTAGGTCCTTTCCCACTGAGACCAGCTGAGCAGAGAGATCAGAAATTTGCACAGTGAGGGGTTTTCTGGGTCCCACACAGGTCAGCTTGCAAGCAAGTTGGTGACTATGTGGAATAGAGAGCCCTAGACTATATCTCCTGAAAAGCCTCTAGGCTAGAAGTGAAATGGGCAAGAGTTGAGTGCCTGGGATACTTTGCAGTAAGACAAAACCCCTCACAGTGTAGAATTCCAGGGAAGGAAAGAGAGTGCCCACATCCCTCCTGCAGGGTTGCAGGCACCACATCCAATAGGGAAACTCTGCAGAACAGCCTTGCCAGGTCCAGGATTATTCTGCTGAGTGTATTTTCACAAAGGGAAGAAAGAAACTCCAAACAAGAACTTTCAGAGTCTGAGAATTTTGGAGGATATTGCCTGGGAGCAGGACAGAGAGCTTAGCCTCTGACTGAGGGCTTGGAATGAGAAGGAGTCTACTCCCACCTGCAGTAGAGTCTTGCCTCAACCCCCAAGGGAGGCCCCTTTGAGTCTATCCCCTCAAGGCCATTGCTGCTGAGTTCTCTCTTGCAAAGGGGAAAGTTGAATGTGTCCATCCTGAATCAGCAGTGAGCCCCCCTGAAGAAACAAGTGCTGGAGTCTCTGACAAAGACTGAAGGGGTTGACTTTGAGTAGGGGTTACTCTCCCCACACTGAATGACCTACAGTCTCTGCTAGCCTTATCTCAACAGACCTGGTTGTTGAGTAAGCTATTTCACCTTACAGACTCTTGTCAAAAGGCTCTGGAGAATAACCAGGCAACCTCAGGGAAGGGCAGAAAGTTTAAGAGCAGGAGGTTGATCTCAGGGAGTCTTGGCTCCTATACAGAGCTGCCACCAGCTCCAAGTAGGAAAGAGCTGACTCTTTTAAACGGACTAGCCCCTTACATGCACAAGCAGGTTCAGTGCGCATAGACACAAGTGATGAATGGCTGGTGGCTATAGAAAGAAAACCTAGGGCTGGTTTCATGCAATATCTTGAAAGTGATCTATTTCTGAACCCCACCCAACTGGAATCAACAAAACCAGTGATGGACATAAGCCCACACTGAAGCTTAAATGAACTAGCAACACAATCAGTATATCCAAAGGGAGATTTCCAGAGGCTCCAGACGCTGCTGGGAACAAAGCCACATCGAGGGGCAGCAACTGCATAGCATCCCACACATGGAGACTGATGGTTACTTTTACAGTTCCCCAGCCTTAGAAGATAATTCTACCCACAAAGGAACCATCAGCATTTAAAACAACTACAACTAGAGGGTCACAGAATTCTCAAGAGACATTCCTGAACCATGGAGTTCAGGTAATCTGAAGGATTGAACAACTAACCCCAGCAAGACACCAATATCATATAAAACAATCAAAGTATATGCAAGAGACATAGCACATCTACCTAACACACAGAGAGAAAATGGAGTGGCAAAGAAAAACGTCCCAAGAAAAAGAACAACAGAAATCCCCCAAAAAGGAATGAAAAGATATAGATGAAAAGGAAGCAACACAAATACCATATGCAGAGTTTAAGATAATAGTTACAAGGATGCTCAAGGACCTTAAGGGAAGAATACATAATCTCAGTGTGAACGAAAACCAATCAGAAATGAAGGTTATAATATCTGAAATGAAGAATTCACCAGAAGGCATCAACACTAGATTAGATAAAGCAGAGGATCAAGTCAGCAAATTAGAGGAGAAGATGACAGTATCCACCCAAAGAGAAAGTGAAAGATAAAAGAGACTTAAGAGAAATGAGGACAGCCTAAGGGACCTTTGGGATAACATCAAGCATAACAATGTCTGCAACATAAGAGTGCTAGAAGAAGATAAGTGTAAGAGTGTAGAGAATTTATTTGGAGAAATAATGGCAGAAAACTTTCTTAACTTGGTGAACAAAAAGGGCACACAAAGCCAAGAAGGTCAGAGCATCCCAATAAAGATGAACCCAAAGAAATTTACAGCAAGACACATAATTAAAATGGCAAAGCTTGAAGACAAAGAGAGAATTTAAAAGGGAGCAAAAAAGAGATAGTCAGTTACATACAAGGAACACCCATTAGAATCTCAGCCGATTTCTCAATAGAAACACAATAGGTCAGAAGATACTGGCAGGAAATATTCAGAGTAATGAAAGCTAAGAACATGCAGCTTAGATTGTGTTACCCAGCAAGGCTATCATTTAAAATTGAAGGCCAAATAAAGAACTTCTCAGACAAAGTAAGGTTAAAGGAGTTCATTATCACCAAAACAGCATTTCAAGAAATGTTAAAGAAGAAGAGCAAGGAATAGAGAGAGTTCTACAGGCTGAGAGTAAGGGTTGGAGGAAAATATTCCATGCAAATGGAAACAAACAAACAAAAATGGATGTAGCAAGCTTTATATCTGACAAAATAGATTTCAAAATGAAGGCCATAAAAAGAGACAGAGAGGAGCACTACATAATTCTTAAGGATTCAATCCAATAAGAGGACATAACCCTCATAAACATATATGCATTCAATACAGGAGCACCTAAATATGCAAAATAAAATCGTAGAGGACTTCAAGAAAGATATCGACAATACTATCATAATAAGGGGTTTTGATGTCCCACTGTGAATAGATCTTCCAGACAAAAAACCACCAAGGATGTAGCAGCACTAAATGACACACTAGATCAAATGGACTTAATGGATATTTAGAGAACGTTTCACCCCAAAGTTGTTCTCAAGTGTACATGGATCACTCTCAAAGATAAACTACACCCTAGGTCACAAAACAAGCCTTAACAAATTCAAGAAACTTGCTATCATATCAAGCATTATCTTGGCTCACAATGGCATGAAATTAGAAATTAACCTCAATAAAAAGACTCAAAACAGTCAAATATTTGGAGGCTAAATAGGAAGTTATTAAATAATAAATGGGTACTCAGTGAGCTCAAGGATGAGATAAAGAGTTTCCTGGAAACAAATAAAAATGAACACACATCAACCCCAAACCTATGGGACAAAGAATAGTGGTCCCAAGAGGACCTATCTCAAGAAGCAAGAAAAATTTTATTTATAAAAAAAATCTAACGCTACACCTAAAAGAACTAGAAAGACAACAGCAAACAAAGCCCAGATCAAGCATAAGGAGGTGAATTGAACAAAGGCAATTGCTGACTGTCACTCTCAGAAACCCTGTTGCATCATCATGGTTTCTCTTAGTCTGAGCTCCTATAATGCACTCTTCACCCTGGTGCGCAAACCATGAATGCATCCCACACTGAGTTGTGATCTCTGATTTCCACCACCAGAGACCCCATAGCCTCCCCTTTCCTCTCCATTGCTGTACTTTCACAGGCCCAGTGTTCAAAAGGGAGGGCACTTTGTAACTGCAATTTCAATCTGGTCTCTTTGCTGGCGGAGCTGCTGTGTGTGTGGGGTCCTTGCCACATTTCAGTTCCTTAAGAAGTTTCTCTGTGGTAGCCACACTGCAGTACTGAGTCACTGTCTGGTTTTCCACATATAACTTCCCCCCAAAGCAAAATGTATCTCAAAGTCATGGCTGCAGCCTTCAGGTGTCCCTGACAAACCTAGTTGTGGTGACATGATTGATTTAGGATTCTGAGACCTTATCTGAGCTCTCCAGGTTGGCACTACAGTTATGGATGTGCTGCTTGATGTGTGTGTGTGGCCTGGTAGCCTTGGTTAGAGGTCGGAAAGGGAGAGGATGAGCACCTTATGCAGCAAGTTCAGCAGAAAAGTATCCCCAAGTAATTGAAAAAAATATTAAAAACAGAAAGAGTCAGTTTGAAACTGGAAAAGCAGGCATTTGTGTTGTCTGTCACCTACCAGACCCAATAAGCAGAGACAGAGATCAAATTTTTATGGGTGATTTATTCAGATGACTGGTGATCTGTGAGGATAGTGGGTTTGTGTCCTACCAGACTACATTATACATTTCCTTTCACACCAGCCTTTTTTATAACAGAGAACAGTGCAGATGAAGAGTTTTGAAATTCAGAGAAAATTAGATTTTTTTTAAAAAACGCTTCTACCTTCTCACCCTGGGCTGTTAGCTGTCCCAAAGCAGTCATCTGTCTCTCCCTGGAACACAATGGCTCAGATAGCTCTAGCTGTGCCCCAGGTGGTGGTCTTTAGCTGTGCCCTAGGAGGTCATCTATTTATCTCTTCCAAGAGCCAGGGTGGGCTATGCCTGCAGTTCCTTAAATAATATCATCAACATATGCATTACCTACTAAGCTTATTAAATATTTACCTTAAACTAAAATTTTCCAACTCTTGAGTCTCCCACCAAGTTTAAGTATTGATATGAGACTATTTCTATGCAAGAGAGGAAAGTGCTGGATATAGGAGTTAAAGAAAAGGGAGAAGATCAAAGAGCCAAACTATTTATTAGATGAGAGAAAAAGGAACGCTTAAAGACAAGGAGAGTTGTAAAAACATGCCATCACCAGGCATAATTAGTGGAAATTGTTTCAGCCAATAGGAAAGTGAAGAATTCAAATGAGAATGAAAGAAGAGGTAGAATAGGGATGGGGATCAGAAGTCGAGTGAGGGTGGCTTTCCTGTCCTTGGGCTATGGGGTCAACATGAGACATTAATAGGTTTTTGTCCTCTGCGCAGTGACCATCAATGATGACTCTGCAAAATGTGAAGATGAAGATGAACCTCCAAAAGCTTCCACCCCAGCAGTGAAGAAGAAAACTGGTAAGGAGGTGGGAGCTCAAGGCTTGAGCTACAGGAATCTGAATTAAGAGCTACTGTTTCCTGGGACATCTATTGTGAGTTCATGTTGCACCACTGATCCAGTTTATCTGGGATCCTATTCTCTGTATTTTACTTGACCATTTTGGGATGTGCAAAACAATAAGAAATCACTGTATTTCTATTTTTGAAGAAAAGGCTATTTATCGATGGTTCCTATTAATATTGTATATGAATCCATATATTGATTCTATAGTAGAAATAGGCTAGTAAAGTAATAAGTTTGTCTTAAAATTAACTAACTGGCATGACTATTCAGTATTGGATTTATACAATTATCTCTAAAGAGAAGAGAAAAACAAGTATTTCTTTATTGGAAGGTCACTGTCATCTAATCACAAACATCGAATAGTGTCAAAAGACAACTCATTCATCTAGTATTAACAGAAATAGACAAGACCTGGCTGGTGTAGCTCAGTGGATTGAGTGCGGGCCTGCGACTCAGACAATCGAGGTTCGATTCTCAGTCAGGGCACATGCCTGGGTTGCAGGCCAGTTCCCTGCAGGCAAACTCCCAGCAGGGAACACACGAAAGGCAACCATACATTGATGTTTCTCTCCCTCTCTCCTTCCCTTCCTCTCTAAAGGTAAATAAATAAAATCTTGGAAAAAAAAAGAAATAGACAAAGGGTTTTAAAATCCAAAGTGTTGTGTTTGACAGAGTTCTTCAGCTAGTCATGACATATGAGTATAGTGACTTTCAAGGACCTTTGCAAATAGTATCTTACTTTTTTCTTTGCAGCAACTGTGATGGGTAAACAGGATGGATGTGGTCACCCCTTATTCTAGATAAGAAAACACAATTACATCAATGTTTTGAGGTGTTTTTACAAAGCCTTATAGAGATAAAAAGAAGTACAAGACTAGCTTCTTGGATTTGGATTTTTTTTTGTAAAAGTGGAACTTCAAATGGGAATCAAAATGGTGTTTCCCTAATCCTATGGACAGCATGAGTGGTAAAAAGATCTGCAGTTCTTTAGGGCACAGAAACTTCTCCTACTGAGAAAGTAGGAAGGGAAACCAACCTTCCTACTCAGGATATTGGAAACATGCCTATTCAGGAAAACACTAGGGGAATACCTCCTAACTAATAAAAGTGTTACCTGGTCTTTATGTTACCAAAGTACAATTTTGTCAATAATAAACTTCTTGTAATACCTCATTATGTCTATCCATGTAAAATGTAAGTTTGCTTCAGTTTTTAGGGAGTGTACTTTGTAACTTGTGTCTTGGTGTAGGCAAACTGCTCTAATGGGTGACTTTAAAGTGGGTCTATGGCTCAGACATAAGAGATTGTTTCCCAGCCTTGCAAACAGGCCAAGGGTCACGGGTGGTTGGGGGGCAGGAAGAGTGTCTGTATCTTCAACACAAGATTCCCAACTTCCCCTCACAAAGAAACAGCAGATGAAGAAAGTGTGAAATGGCAATGGATGGAGTAAGATGAGGAAGAGGGAGAAGTGTAGAGAGATCAGGTTCAAGCAGAGCAGTGAATTGTCTCTGCTCTGGGGACAGGAAATGGAGCATCACTAATCCCCAAGAAACCTGACTTAGAAGAGTGGCCCAGGTGGCCTGGAGGCAAGTCATGATTTGCAATGTTGTTCAAGATTTTCCTGTTTTTTCATTAGTGAATTTCCCCTGAGAAGGTTTTTTGGTCACTCACTGTGACAAATAAAGCATCTTACTCTTGTGCAGTGATTAATATCCTTGACTCTTTAGAATCAAGTGCTCACAATGCTAATATGCACAGGGTATGAATATATAAATACATGTTTTATGGTTCTTCAAACAGTTGTCTCCAATTTCCCTCCCTCACCCTTCCCCACCTCCCATCTCGATCATTCCCATCTTTGGCTTTGTCCATGGGTCCTTTATATATGTTCCTTGAGGACTTTTCCCCTTCTTTCCACCCTTACCCTCCTCCTCCCTCCCCTCTGGTTACTCTCACTTTATTCTTTATGTCAGTGTCTCTGGTTATATTTTGCTTGCTTGTTTGATTCATTGATTAGTTTCCACTAATAGAATATGAATATATTTTAAAAAACTTTAAACTGTGCCCTGGCTGGTGTAGCTCAGTGGATTGAGCACGGGCCTGTGAAGCAGGGGGTCGCTGGTTTGATTCCCAGTCAGGGCAATGCCTGGGTTGCGGGCTGGGTTCCCAGTGGGGGACGCATGAGAGGCAGCCACACAGTGATGTTTCTCTCCCACTCTTTCTCCTTCACTTCCCCTCCCCTCGCTCTAAAAATAAAGAAATAAAAATATTTTTGAAAAGAAGCTGCTTTTCCACATGATGCTGCATCTACTTTAAAGTTTTTTTTTAAACTGTAATTTTTCATTACTATTTATATGCCTTATATACCCCTTCCCCTGCCCCTAGAATCACCATACTGTCCTTCATATCCCTGAGTCTCAGGACATGAGACTTGTTTTTGCTTGATTCCTTCACCCCCTAACCCCCCCCACCCAGAGCCACCAGCCTGCTTTCTTTCTATGAGTCTATCTCTATTTTGCTTGTTAGTTGAGTTTGTTCATTAGATTCCACATATGAGCAAAATTATGTAGTATTTGTCTATCTCTGACTGGCTTATTTCACTCAGCATAATGTTCTCCACACTCATCCATGCTGTCAAATAGAGTAAAATTTTCTTCTCTTTATGGCTGGATAGTATTGCATTGTGTAAACATACCATAGTTGTTTTATCCACTTATCTACTAAGAGACACTTGGGCTGCTGCCAGACCTAAGCAATTATAAATAATGCTGCAATGAACATAGGGATGCTTATCTTCTTTAGAATTTTGGGTTTCCTCAGATATACTCCCAGAAATGTGAACACTGAGTCAGAAGACAAACTTAGCTTTAATTTTTTTAGTTATCTCTGTACTGCTTTCCACAGTGGTTGTACCAATCTGTGTTCCCTCCAACAATGCATGAGAGTCCCATTTTCCCCACATCCTTGACACCACACCCTGTTTGTTGATTTATTGATGATACCCATTCTGACAGGTATGAAGTGATATCACATTGTGGTTTCAATTTGCACTTCTCTAATGATTAGTAATTTTGAACATCTTTTCATATATCCATTGGCCATTTGTTTGTCCTCTTTGGAGAATTCTCTATTCAGGTCCTTTGCCCATTTTTTTAACTGGATTGTTTTTTCGGTGTTGAGTTTTGCAACTTCTTTATAAATTTTGGGTATTAGCTTCTTATCACATGATTGGTGATCATGTTCTCCCATTCTGTGGGTTGTGTTTTTGTTATGGCTTCTTTTGCAATGCAAACACTTTTAGTTTGACGAAGTCCCATTTGTTTATTTTTTCTTTTGTTTCCCTTGACTCGGGAGATCTGTCAGATAAAAAACTGCTATTAGCACTGTCCAAAGTTTTACTGCCTTGTTTTCTTCTAGAGAACAATCATGGGATTTCTTAATTTCCATTTTTGTTAGTTCATTATCAGCATATAAAAATGCAACCAATCTCTGGATATTGTGTGCTCTGTTTCTTTTCTGAATTTATTGATCATTTCTAGTAGTTTCTTGGTGGAATCTTTAGTGTACTCTATGTACAGTATCACATCATCTGCCAATAATGACAGTATTCCTTCTTCCTTTCCAATTTGGATGCCTTTTATGTCTTCTTCTTGACTGATTGCTGTGTCTAGGACTTCCAGTACTGTGTTGAATTGATCCCTGTCTTGTTCCCTATTTTTATGGAACATGTGAAGTTTTTGCTTGGTAAATATGATGCTGGCAGTAGGTTCGTCATATACAACCTTTGTTATGTTTAGGTAAGTCCCTCTATTCCCACTTTGCTGAGAGGTTTTATCACAATTGGGTGTTGGGTTTTCTCAAATGCTTTTTCTGCATCTATCAATATATTCATGTCATATCATGACATGAATCAAAAGGAAGGTTTTATCCTTCCTTTTGTTTATGTGGTACATCACGTTTAATGATTTGCAAATATTGTACCAATCTTACATTCCTAGAATGAATCTCACTTGATCGTGGTGTATGATATTTTTAATTGGACCTCTCCCTTTGTCATTATGTAGTGTCCTTCTTTGTATTTTACTATAGCCTTGGTTTTAAAGCTTATTTTTTTGAATATAAGGATGGTTCCCCTAGTTTTTTTTTTCCATTTGCATTAATGTTTTTTCCTCCCTTTACTTTTAGTCTCTTTTAGGGAGCATATACCTGGATCTTGTTTTCTTATCCATTCAGTTCCCCCATACCTTTTGACTGGAGCATTTAAGCCATTTACATTTAAAGTGATTATTAATAGATATGTATATATTGCCATGTTAGTTTTTGACTAGTTTCCTCTTTTTTCTTTTTCTTCCTCTTTAAAATTTTTTAATTTAATTATTGTTCTAGTACAGTTTTCTGTCTTTTACTCCCATCCCAGCCCCTGCCTCCGTTCTCCCCACCTCCCTCCCATTTCCACCCTCCTTAGTTGTTGTCCATGAGTCCTTTATACTAGTTCCTGTAAATCCTTCCCCCTTTTCCCCTGAAATTCCCTCTCCTCACTCCTCTGGTAACTGTTCCCCTGTTCTCTATTTCAGTGTCTTTGTTTTTATTTTGCTTGCTTGTTTGTTTTGTTGCTAGCTTCCTATTAAAGGTGAGAACATATGGTATTTGTCTTTCAATACCTCACTTATTTCACTCAGCATAATGCTTTCCAGTTTCATCCATGCTTTTGCGAAGGGTAGGAGCTCCTTCTTTGTTTCTGCTGCATAGAATTCCATTGTGTATATGTACCATAATTTTTTGATCCATTCATTTACTGATGGGCACCTAGGTTGCTTCTGGCTCTTGGCTATTGTAAATTGTGCTGCTATGAACATTGAGGTACATAGGGGTTTTTTATGGTGTTTTAGGGTTCCTGAGATATAATCCAGGCAGTAAAATTGCTGGGTCAAAAAGCAGGTCCATTTTTAGTTTTCTGAGAAAATTTCACACTGTTTTTCATACTGGTTGTACCAGTCTGCAATTCCTCCAACAGTGCACTAGGGTCTGCTTTTCTCCACAACCTCTCCAACACTTGTTGTTTGTTACTTTGTTTATGATAGCCATTCTGACTGGTGTAAAGTGGTATCTCATTGTGGTTTTAATTTGCATGTCTCTGATAGCTAGTGATATTGAGCATCTTTTCATGTGTCTCAGGATCTTCTGTAAGTCCTCCTTGGAGAAATGTCTGTTCAAGTCCTTTGCCAACTTTTTTTTTTTAGATTTTTTTATTTATTTATCTTAGAGGGGAAGGGAAGGAGAGAGAGAAAGAGAGAGAAATATCAATGTATGGTTGCCTCACGTGCGTCCCCTGCCAGGAACCACGAACTGGCCTGCAACCCAGGCATGTGCCCTGACTGGGAATTGAACTGCGATCGTGTGGTTCAGAGGCCCGTGCTCAATCCACTGAGCTACACCAGCCAGCGCCTTTGCCAACTTTTTAATTGGGTTGCTTGTCTTCTTGGAGTGGAGTCGTGTAAGTTCTTTGTATATTTTGGAGATTAAACCCTTGTCTGAGGTATCATTGGCAAATATGTTTTCCCATACAGTTGGTTCCCTTTATTTTAGTACTATTTTCTTTAGCTGTGCAAACGCTTTTAATTTTGATGAGATCTCATTTGTTTATTCTTTCCTTTATATCCCTTGCTCTAGGGGACATATCAGTAAAAAAGTTGCTGCATGAAATATCTGAGATTTTCTTGCCAAAGTCCTCCTCTAGGACTTTAATGGTGTCACGACTTATATTTAAGTCTTTTATCCACCTTGAATTTATTTTGGTGTATGGTGTAAGGTGGTGCTTGAGTTTCATTTTTTTGCACATAGCTGTCCAGTTCTCCCAACACCATTTGTTGAAGAGGCTATTATTACTACATTTTATGTTGCTGCCCTCTTTGTTGAATATTAATTGGCCATAGAGATTTAGGTTTATTTCTGGGCTCTCTGTTCTGTTCCATTGGTCTATGTGCCTGTTTTTATGCCAGTATCAGGCTGTTTTGATTACAGTGGCCTTGTAATACAGTTTGGAGTCAGGTATTGTGATCCCTCCTACTTTGTTCTTCTTTCTCAAAATGGCAGCTGCTATTTGGGGTCATTTATAATTTCATGTAAATTTTTGAAGTATATGTTCCATGTCTGTGAAGTATGCCATTGGTACTTTAATAGGTATTGCATTGAATCTGTAAATTGCTTTCAGTAGTGTGGATATTTTGATGATGTTAATTCTTCCAATCCATGAACATGGTATATATTTCCATTTGTTTGTGTCTTCCTTGATTTCTTTCTTTAGTGTTGTGTAGTTTTCTGCATACAGGTCTTTTACATCCTTGGTTAGGTTTATTCCTAGGTATTTTATTTTTCTTTTTGCTATATGGAATGGGATTTTATTCTTGATTTCTGCTTCTGCTGTTTCATTGTTAGTATACAAAAATGCCTTTGATTTCTGGATATTGACTTTGTATCCCACTGTTTTGCAAATTCATTTATTAGTTTAAGCAGTTTTTTGGTAGAGGCTATAGGATTTTCCATGTACACTATCATGTCATCTGCAAACAATGACAGTTTTGTTTCCTCCTTTCCGATTTGGATGCTTTTATTTCCTTTTCTTGTCTGATCACTGTGGCTAGAACTTCTAATACTATATTGAATAGAAGTGGTGAAAGTGGACAACCTTGTCTTGTTTCTGATCTTAGTGGAAAAGATTTTAGTTTTTGCCCATTGAGTATGATGTTGGTTGTAGGTCTTTCATATATGGCCTTTATTATATTGAGGAATGCTCCCTCTATTCCCACTTTGCTGAGTGCCTTTATCATAAAGGGGTGTTGTGTGTTGTACCTTATCAAAAGCTTTTTCCGTGTCTGTTGATATGATCATGTGGCTTTTGTCTTTGCTTTTGTTTATGTGATGTATTACATTTACTGATTTATGAATATTGAACCCTCCTTGCATTCCTGGGATGAATCCCACTTGGTCTTGGTGTATGATCTTTTTGATGTATTGTTGGATGCGATTTGCCAATATTTTATTGAGGATTTTAGCGTCTATGTTCATAAGCAATATTGGCCTAAAGTTTTCTTTCTTTGTTGTGTCTCTATCTGGTTTTGGAATTAGGATAATGCTGGCTTCATAAAAAGAATTTGGGAGTCTTCCATCATTTTGGATTTTTTGGAATAGTCTGTGAAGAATAGAAGTTGGCTCTTCCTTAAATGCTTTGTAGAATTCTCCTGTGAAACCATCTGGTCCAGGGCTTTTGTGTGATGGGAGTTTTTTGATTACTGCTTCAATTTCATGTGCTGTTATTGGTGTGTTCAGGCATTCTGCTTCTTCTTCATTGAGTTTTTAAAGATTATATTTTTCTAGAAATTTGTCCATTTCACCTAGGTTTTCAAATTTCCTGGCATACAGTTCTCCATAGTAATTTCTGACAATCCCTTTATTTCTGTGGTACAGTTGTAATCTCTCCTCTTTCATTTCTGATTGTGTTTGTGTCCTCTCTCTTCTTTTCTTGATGAGCCTACTTAAAGCCTTGTCTATTTTGTTTATCTTTTCAAAAAACCAACTCCTGGATTCATTGTTCCTTAGAATTGTGCTTTTAGTCTCTATGTCATTTAATTCTGCTCTGATCTTGATTATTTCCTTCCTTCTACTTACTCTGGGCTGTCTTTGTTGTTGTTCTTCAAGTTCTTGTAGGCATAGGGTTAGGTTGTTTGTTCGAAATGTTTCTATCTTTTTTAGGTAGGCCTGTATTGCTATGAACTTCCCTCTCAGGACTGCCTTCACTGTGTCCCAAGTTTGGGCTGCTGTGAGTTTTATTGTAGGCAGCAAATGTGTGGGCCATGCTTTCTTACCCACTCAGCTATTCTATGTCTTTTGATTGGAACATTTAATTCATTTACATTTAAGGTTATTATTGATAGGTACTTATTCATTGTCATTTTTACACCTGTGTTTCTCATTCTCTCTCTTTTTTCCTTAAAGCAGACCTTTTAGTATTTCTTGCAGAGCTGGTTTGGTGGAGGCGTATTCTTTTAGACTTCTTTTGTCTTGGAACCTCTTTATTTGGCCTTCTATCTTGATTGAGAGCCCTGCTGGATAGAGTAACCTTGGTTGAAGGCCTCTGGTTCTCATTACTTGGAATATTGCTTGCCATTCTCTTCTTGCTTGGAGTGTTTCCATTGAGAAGTCAGCAGCTAACCTTACTGGGGCTCCCTTGTATGTTAGTTCCTTTTTCTCTCTTGCTGCCTTTAAGATTCTCTCTTTGTCTTGAAATTTTGCCATTTTAATGATGATGTGTCTTGGAGTGGGCTTCTTAGGGTTCCTCTTTGTTGGGACTCTGTGTTTCCTGGATTTGTGTGACTTTTTCTCTCATCAAATTAGGGAAGTTTTCCATCATTACTTTTTCAAATAGATTTTCTATTCCTTGTTCTTCTCCTTCTCCTTCTGGTATTTCTATTATTCGAATATTACTACGTTTCCTCTTGTCTTGCATTTCTCTTAATCCCTCTTCATTCTTTCTGAGCCTCTTTTCCTTTTTTTTTTTTGCTCTTTCTGTGAGTTTTTTTCTACTTTGTCCTCCAAGTCACTAATCCGATCTTCTGCTTCATTGATCCTGCTTTTGATTCCTGCCACTGCATTCTTCAGCTCTGACATTGTATTCTTCATTTCCTCTTGGTCCTTGCTGATAGTTTCTGTTTCCTTTTTCATGTTGATATAGTTTGCAGTGAGTTCATTGTAGCTCCCTGGAGTTTCTGATAGCTCTTTGTGAGCTCTTTGAACTTCCTGATAACCCGTGTTTTGAGTTCAATATCTGATACCTGACTTGCCTCTCTTTCATCTAGCATTCTTTCTGAGGCTTCCTCCTTTCCTTTCATTAGGGGGTTGTTTCTATGTCTTTCCATTGTTTGTGAGACTCTTCTTGTTAGCTTCAGCTTCTTAAATTGATTTGTTCTGGCTTCCTGGATTTATGGTGTGAACCTCTGTGGTATAATACCTGTGAGATTCAGTGGTGTAGGCTCCTTGAACTCCCCAGCTTGATGGTCTTGGGCTGTCTTTTACGTTGGCTCTGAGTTTGTCTTTGAGTTTTGTTGTCTCTGGATTTTTTTTTGTGGGTCCTTCCTGCCAGCTGGTGAACTGATGGTCCCTCTGTCCACTACCCTTTTAAGAATTAGCGGGGGGCTGACTACATGGGAAACTAAGACAGTTGTATTGATGCTAGTTGTCCCTGCTAAAGCATTCTGATTGTTGGGGGGGGTGGGGATTGGGAGATGTAATGAAGGCAGACATTCTGTGATTATGTATCAGAAATGCCCGTTAAAGAAAGACTTTGAAACTCTGCAGATTTGTGGAATAAAGTTCCCTAAATACTCCTATGACTTTACCAAAAGGACCTCAAGATGGTAGAAAATTTTCCATGTGCAATTGTAATATGAGACAGAATGAAGAATCTTCTCTTTCAGGAACAGGACAGCAGCCAGATGTGCCTGTGAATTTTCATGCTGAACTACTTCCTGTGACTTGTAATGAGATGACGGGGCTGTTAATTAAGAGGAAAATGGAACGAGGTTGGTTTCATGGCTTACTTTAATTTGCAACTACCACAAGAAGGAACCACATGATATAATGAAATTACCCATGTGTACTTCCTGTCGTTAAAGGAATACAGGCCCACTATGACTTGAAAGAAGAAGGAGGGATCCCTAAAATGATATTCTTACATTTTTAAAGATTGTTGAGTTTTAAAAATTTCTATTTATTTTTAGAGAGAGGGGAAGGGAAGGAGAAACAGAGGGAGAAAAACGTCATTGTGTTGTTACTTCTCATGTGCTCCCCATTGGGGATATGACACCCAACCCAGGCACGTACCTTGACTGGGAATCAAACTGGCAACCCTTTGGTTTGCAGGTTGGCACTCAATCCATTGAGCTACAACAGTCAGGGTGATATTTTTACACCATAAGTAGTGGTGCATATTAAGTGCTCACCCCCATGTGGAAGTGCCCATGAGGATGCCCAAAGAACCAAAGAGAAGTGCAGGATTATCAGTCTATGTGTGGAAAATACTGCATTTTCTATTTTGAATCAGATATAACAGGGAAGAGGCCCTCAGCCTCCATGTTTGCATCCTGTGTCCCATCTGGGAAATCACCACCAGGACAGGGTGTTAGATGTAATGAGGAGACCACAGAGTTTAGAATCAGAAAACCTGATCCCAGCCTCTGCTCTTCTGAGAGTGACAGTGTGAAGACTGGGACCTTTCTAAGCCTGAAACTTTTCATCTAAGATATGGGTAATCATTACAGATCTGACTCCTGGTGTGACATTGAGAATTAATTTACATAATGAATGTAAAATATTTTGTGATTTTGAAACTATAAATCTTTTCAATAATTATTATTTTGAACTTCTTATCAGGTTATTCTTAATATGGCTATGTGAACAATTAATATAATTAAGTGCTTCCATCATAGCTATCTTTTAAACAGCTTCATTGAGATATAACTCACACATACATTTCACCACTTAAAGTGTGAAATTCACTGTTTACTATTTGTCTTGTTCATTCACAAGATTGTAAAATTATCATTATAATCAAATTTTAGAGGGTATTTGCCCCCCACTAAAGGAAACTCCACGTGTCTCGCAGCCAATGCCAATTTCTATCTCACTCCATCACCCATTGTGAGCCACCATTAATTACATTCTGACCCATAGATCGATCTATTCTAAGCATTTCATATCAATTGAGTCATAAAAACTGTGCCTTTTTTGTCACTGGTTCTTTCACTCAGCATGATGTTTTCAAGGTTTATATGTATAGTACCTTGTATTACATGTCTTTTTACTGTTTTATAATACATTAGTTCATTGTATGGATATAAAATTTTGCACTTATCTATCAGTTTGGGTTTTCTCACTCTTCAAATAGCACAGATAATGTTGTTACTTGTGTAAAGATTTTTGTGAACATATTTTAAACTTTCTTTGGTACATACTCCATAGTGGAATAACAGAATCAAATGGTAATTTTATGTGTAGCTTATTGAGTAAAAACCAAGCTATATTGCACAGTTTTGCACTACTTTATATTTCCAAGAGCAAAATCTCAGGGCTCCAAGTTTTCTACTTCTCATCAACACTTGTGATTGTCTTCTTTTATTATGGCCATTCTATTGGGTGTGGTGTACTATCTCATTGTCGCTTTGATTTCCTTTTCTCTAGGAAAATGTTGTTAAGTACAATATATAACTATCTTTTATATAGAAGTTAAATTGTCCATTTAATAATATTTCACAATTATTTTAATGTCAACTACCCATGATTTCAAGTATGGAAAAAATTCTTCTCAATAATACCATTAAACTGGAAGAACATTGTTGTAACACAAGACATAGATGTTGCCATAGCTCCACTGTGAGCAGCAGAGCCCTCGCTTAAGACTTTCCTCCAAAACAAGAAAAGTCCTCAAAGAGGTCTTGCAGGATTGGGGGTTTGGAAGTATGAAAGAGGAGGCCAGGCTGTGCTGCTATTAGATCTTGTATCCAAATATGTTGGCTTCAGATCCAATACTGGAGGAGGCCAACATCTGAGCTGTGAGGACAAAGGTTTCAGGAACAACTTACCCAAATCTTTCAGGAACTACAACGAAGTGCATAACAAAGAGAGAAATATGTTCATTCACCCTCAGTGAATTTGAAGTCAAAGGAGGCTACAAAACATCAGGTGACTGGATGAAGAGACTGCGCTGTGGTGGGAGAATCCTGGAAGACCTGATGAAGGTATGCCCGTGACAGGGGCAGTAGGTGTGACTTCTTGTTTTGGTCAAAGATGAGGTCACTATTTGCTCATCAAATATACATTGAGTTGTGGCTGGAGCTCTGAGGTCCCTGACTTTATCCTTTCCCCAGGAAGAGGCCCCCCATGCTCATACCTCAATACAAGGGAGCTCACTGGAGCGTTGTCCAGAGTGTATGTCTGGGCAGATGCAGGGGTATGGAGAAGGGAAAGGTTGTTCTGTCCCAGGTGCTTATAGACAACATTAGGCACTGAAAGAAAGAAGATAGTCTGCAGTCAAAGAGTGGGCGGAAGACACTCCAGAAAAAAGTGGTGTAAAAACCAAGAGCACAATTAACCATAACTCTGTGACTCGAGGTAGGGGGATTGTATGTGACACAGTATAATCCATCAATTGCAGTTATTTGTGTAGGGAATTAATGCCAAGATAAGGAGTTTAAATTCATAACAGACAGCGTAAGACCAGGGAGTCTCCTGAGGTGTGAAATGACATATTTCAGACAACATGGGGACGTGAACTGACTCCACTGTCTTTCAGCCTAAGAAATGTATAATCAACCTGCAAGGCTCAGCTTCCATGTCACTCTCATCTGAATGCTCCCTGAATGATCTGCCCTGGTCACCCCTTCCCTGGGACCCCTGAACTCACTATTTAGGCCCTCCTCACACTGTCTTATTCTTATCCTTCTATGCATTCCTTTTGTCTCTCTAGACCCCTCTAGGGTTTGTCCATGATTATGTGCTCAGCATTGTCCAGGGTGTATGATACCCTGTAGGTGTGGGACACATGTGTGTCAGTTGAATAGCCCTGGTGTGAGGATGCAGGTGTGAGTGACACTGGTGGGAATGGAAAAGCATACTGAGAAGTGTCAAAGAGATTGTGAAGAAAAACTTAGAAAAAAAGCACATGAGCAAGGAAAAAGTTCTCAAGATTATTTTCTAGGGACCATTTTTTACTTTGAGAAAAGTAAGTGAGGAGAGAGAGAAGGTTTCTCATTTACACACCTTGGTTGAGCTGACAGTGGAACATTTGAGTAGAAATATTTATGAGAAGGTTGAAATGCAAGACCCACAAAACTTAAATACAGACTTTCCATACACTTACATATTTTTATCTTTCAGGATAGAATTCTACCTATACCTCCAAGAAAACATGGTGCAAATAAAAAGGTGATTATTACTTTATATAAGTTCTTATTACATAACTGATTTTACGTGTACAGCATCTTTTTTATGATTTCATAGTGGCATAATTAACATTGTCTCCCCTTCTCCTCTCCCCTGTATTTAGTCCATTTTATTTATTTTGCATGCCTTCAGAGTTACTCCATTGAACATTAGGTTGTATGCAAGATTATCTGTGACCTGTAGACCATTTGAGGCTGAGATGATAAGGTTCCATCAAAATAGCCTCATAGAAATGTTTTAGTTACTCACACAGATTTTGTAAGGGTGTCAAACCTACTAAACAAACATGATTATGAAATACATGAAAACATTTTTAATAAGGTCACAAGGTCATTTTCAACTCAATCTTGTACTTTTTATTAAAGGTTACTATTTTCTAACTTTATCTACTAGACAATCTATCTTGGGACAGATATGAACCATATACTACTTCATGAGAGAGGAAACTAAGAACATATTTCTTCTCTGATTACCTACATACTCTTTCATCCTTCCATAAAATATATGCACAGACATATGGAATTCTTCCTTAAGCAGAAATTATTGGCAAATTTTCTATGAGGATGGTGTGTTGGGGAGGGCACTTTTGGGAGACGGATGTAACCTGTGTGACAGGCTGACCTGGAAAATTGTTTACTGTGATGCCACCCCTTTGGCTCCACCTCAGGGGCTGAGCAGGCCTCCTTTCTATCTGTGAAGGTGGTTTCTCCCACTATGGAAGACAACTGTGGAGGCAACAAAAATTACATAATATGCAGTGTAGATTCAGGACAAAGTTGTAGTTTTTAATAACACTGGATATGAATGAGAACTTGAGAAGGAGAGGAAGGCACGAGGTGCCGTTCTCACACACTTCAGGTAGAAATGGCCACCCAGGATATTTATAAAATTCTACATTAGCTTACACAGAGGTGGCCACTGGGACTTCATCTAGCACTGGGAATGTGAGATCCAGGCCTTTGCATTATCTGATGTTCTGGACTTTTAAAATAACTAGATTTTGGGACATTATACCCACTGTGTTTTGTAAAGAGAAATTACTGTTGGACCTAGTCAGTGATTACTTTAAGAAGCAATGCCTCTATCATTTTCCACATGTCAAGGGCTACTTAATCTGGATTACCTAAAGGAGCTAGCAACTTCCAACCCATAGGTTCCATCCTTATCCATGGGTACAACTGTTGGCAGAAAGAAGACTCAATTGCTGATATATTTTGTGTTTCCTTGATCAAGGACAGAAGCTTCCCAAAGTGGGAGGTCTTAGGATCCACTACTATCTCAGTTCAAAACTTCTGTTGTTAATGGAGTCCCAGGGTTTTGGAAACTTCAGTGTCACCCTTGGCACCACTCCATAGCTTCTTGTGCTAATAAGGGCCACTTATACTTTTAGTGACAACTGTTGTGTTGTCTAAGACAAAAATCTATTATATTCATCCAGAATAATCATTTACTGTATGCTAATATTTGCTTTAAAAGATAGTGATAATCTCTTTTTCTAAGTGAAACAATACTCATTTAATCATTCAACATATAGTTATNGGAGGTCTTAGGATCCACTACTATCTCAGTCCAAAACTTCTGTTGTTAATGGAGTCCCAGGTTTTTGGAAACTTCAGTGTCACCCTTGGCACCACTCCATAGCTTCTTGTGCTAATAAGGGCCTCTTATACTTTTAGTGACAACTGTTGTGTTGTCTAAGACAAAAATCTATTATATTCATCCAGAATAATCATTTACTGTATGCTAATATTTGCTTTAAAAGATAGTGATAATCTCTTTTTCTAAGTGAAACAATACTCATTTAATCATTCAACATATAGTTATTAAGTGCATAAAATGCTTAATATCCAGTAAAGAATATTGAAATAATATCTCTGACCTCAAGGATTGTTTCACCTTTATTGTCTACCATGGAATAATAACTACTAGGAGCAGGGGATCCTAGGATACCCAAGAGGCAGGCAGCAACATGATCATTTCTCAGGTCACTTTCCAGTGGATCACATTTGTCCATGACCTCTCTGCCCTGGGTGGAGATAAAAGCTGAGGCTACCTAAGGAGAAGGAGGTCAAATCATTCTACTTAAAGAACATACAAGAGCAATGCGAGTGTAGTATGCAGCAGTCATTTTCTTATGGAAAGGAAGACAGGTGCCACCTTGAGATTTGGAAGAAAGGGAAATGAGGGTGACCTTCTAGAAGAAGAAATACAGTACCAAGGACCTTGAATTCATTTTACCTTTGTTGTGAGGCCCTAAAAAAAGCTGTAGGAAGTGGTGGATATTTTCCCTGGGACACATGCATGTTTCCCAGGACCCTGAAAATAGATGGAGACCCAGAGGGTCCTGTCATACAACCAAGGGCGACATTTCACAGGGAGAAGAAGGCAACTGTTCCAGCAAGAATGTTCTCACACCTGTTAATGAAATTTTCTTCAGTAAACATTAGAGACCAATTCAACAATGACTTATAAGATCCTCATTCATTAATAACCACACTTGCTCAGGCTCAATCTCAATTTAAAGACATTTGAACACTCTCAGTTCCCACTGTTCATGTCATTCAGGATTCTCCCAGAACACTGAATGGCAGCTATGGCAAGACTTTCCTTGGGGCTTACATTTTCTCATATATAGATATTTCTAAATCAAAAGAAATAACCAGAATCCTGATTCCCCCAAGGTAAGAATATTCATCCAAAATTCCAGCACAATTCTTAAAATAATTCTTAGTGACTTTATATCCTTTATTACTTTCTACATTAAGAGAAATAACATAGATGTGTTCCAAATTAGTGTGCCCTTTGGTGTCAAGAAGGACAGTTCTGATCTTTGTGTGTTGTTAATCAAGATACAATACAGAGGAGTTCTGTATTGTACGCCAAGATGGAGGCGTAGGTAGAAACCCTTCACTTTCTCACACATCCAAAAAGAGGATAACAATCAATCTAAAAACAATAAACAACCAGAAGTGCCAGAAAAATCAAACTGCATGGAACTCCAACAACCAAGGAATTAAGGAAACAGTCAACCAAACCAACCAGACTGGTAGGAGGGAGATGGGGCAGACAGCTGGATGGAGAGAACCCATGGCAAGGTGACAGACCACACAGGTGAGGCTGACTGAAAGGACCCACAGTGAGACAGCTGACTGAATCACTAGATGAGGTGGGTGCTGGCTGAGAGAACTCAGGGTAAGTCAGTGGACCAAGCAGGCAGGGCTGGTTGAATGGGAAACTGAGATTCAGAGCTGACTGTGGGCTATGGCAAGGGTTGCCATGGTGGGAGAAACTCCAAGTCTCACATGAGAGTTTGTTGGAAAGTGGGGCTAGAGCCAAACAAGTGAGCTGCATTGTTCCCTCTCTGACCTCTCCCCCACAGACAGTGACACAATATGGCAAAGAGGGTTGCTCTGCCCCCTTACAACTTCACAGGCATACCAAGACCAAGAAATATGGCCCAAATGAGAGAATAAAACAAAACTAAAACAGAAAAAGAGCTAAGCAATGAGGAGATAGTCGACCTATTTGATGCAGAGTTCAAAAAACTGGTAACCAAGATCCTCACAGAACTGATTGAGCGTGGTCACAAAATGAGAAAATGAATGAAGGATACCCAAAGTGAAATAAAGCAAAATATTCAGGGAACCAACAGTGACAGGAAAGAAACCAGGACTCAAATCAACAATTTGGAACAAAAGAAAGAAACATTTAATTGGAACAGAATGAAGAAGCAAGAATTCAAGAAAATGAAGAGAGGCTTATGAACTCTGGGACAGCTTTAAACATTCTAGTATCCAAATTATTGGGGTGCCAGAAGGAGAAGAACAAGAGCAAAAAATTGAAAACGCATTTGAACAAATAATGAAGGAAAATGTCCCCAATCAGGCCAAGGAAATAGACTTTCAGGAAGTTCAGGAAGCCCAGAGAGTCCCAAAGAAGTTGAACCCAAAGAGGAGCAAACCAAGGCATATCATTATTAAGATACTGAAGATAAAAGGTAAAGCAAGAATCTTAAAAGCAGAAAGAGAAAAGGAGACAGTTGCCTACAAAGGAGTTCCCATAAGACTGTCAGCTGATTTCTCAAAAAAGACCTTACAGGCCAGAAGGGGCTGGAAAGAAGTATATGAAGTCATGAAAGGCAAGAACCTACATCCAAGGTTACTCTATCCAGCGAAGCTATCATTTAGAATGGAAGGGCAGATAAAGTGCCTCCCAAATAAGGTAAAGTTCAAGGAGTTCATTGTCACCAAGCCCTTATTATATGAAATATTAAAGCGACTTATTTAAGAAACTGAAGAATATAAAAAACTATGAACAGTAAAATCACAACAAATGTACAATTATCAACAGTTGAACCTAAAAACAAAAGAACAAAAACAAATACTAAGCAAACAACTAGAACAGGAACAGAATCAGGGGAATGGACATCACATAGAGGGTTTTCAGTGGGAAATGGGAGGGGAAAATTAGGGGGGTGCAGGGGATAAGAAGCATAATTGGTAGGCATAAACTAGGGAGAGATTAAAAATGGTATAGTAAAAAGAGAAGTCAAAGAACTTAAATGTACAGCCCATGAACATGAACTAGGCAGTAGGGAATGCTGGGGGGTTGGGAATGCAGGGCAGAGGATGTATAAAGGGGAAAAATTAGGAAAACCCTAACAGCATATTCAATAAAAAATAAAAAGAATAATCTAGACTTAAAAAGAGATATAATACAAATTGTGAGAAAAAAACTTTACGTACTAAGGTGGAACCATTCATTAGGGTCTCAGCATACTCATATGCAGTGAACCCCACTGGGACAAAGGAACTAACAAAAGAAGCTTAAAAATCACTGTGAGGAGGAGGGATAGATTGGCTTTGGGATCTGAGTATGAGTATAGACCGACAATGGATTCTCAGATTTGTGGAGGAAGCTGTATATTTTATGAAATGGAAACATCAAGAAAGAACATGAAGTAGGTGTGGGGACAGGAGAACAAATTAAGTTTTGACTACGCGAGTTTGGGGTGTGATTCAAGGGCCCAGGAGGAGATGCTGGGTGAGCACAGTGTGTGCACAAAGGCAGGAGGCAGGCTGGACAGCTGGAAGCTGGACTGATGTAACTGCATCTTTGAAAGTGCTTTGAGCATCTGGGGCCACCTGAATGGCCAAAGATAGAAACCTGAGGATTCTCTCTAAATGCTGTAGGAGGAGAAGGATGGGAAGGGAAGTGATAAAGCAGTGAGGCTGAGGGAGTAACCCCAGGAGAGAGATGACGCATACTACACATGGTTAGAGAAAGCAGACAGGGTCACAGTAGAGAAAAATGGACGCTGTCACCCCTGCCTCCTCCTGCTCTTCAACAGCCCACTTCCCTCCCACCAGGACTGATATATGGTGGGGGGTGCAGTCCCCAAGCCAACCTCATTTGTGTCATCTTAGACAGTCTCGGGAAGGGCAGAATTTCTCCAACAGACCATGGGATAGACAGGATGTTTTTGTCTGGGAGAGAACAACCCCCGAGTGGTTTTCAAACTGTCTGAATTCTCTCGGAAGGCAGAACCAGGAAAGCAACCAGGGGCAGGTATAGTTCCTGAAAGTTCCTCATTCACATGTAATGCTGATCTTTATGTTTTAAAAAAAGTGGTTTTCTGTTGTAATCACCTCCTCTTCATCCCCTTGATAAGGGAAGGATGTCCACTGGTACTTTGGGGGATGGAAAATAATGGCATCTGTCAGTGGATAGATGGGTGGATTGACAGGTGTTATTAGTCACATATAGTCCCAGACTGAGAAACGAGGAGAGTACCAGGCACACAAGTGTCACCAAGGTGGTCCTCAGGACCCAAGTGAGCCACCAGGGGTTGGGAGGATGGAGTGGTCCCCTGGTTTCCCTGGGAAGTTGTGTCTAGCTTGTTTGAAAGATGCCATGACTGACAGGGAACTGAAACCAGATATTCCAGGATGGGCAGTGTGACAGTTGGTCCCTTGACAAGAAGCATTTTTTAGCTGTGGGACCTTATCCAGGAAAGCAGGATGGGGAGACGAACATGCAGATAGGCCATTCAAGGCCATCTCAGTGTTACCAGGTGTCATAGCAGCACCTGACATTGAGCTTTAATATAAGTCGTTGCACTGTATTTTTCATTAACAAAAAGCTCAATCACAGGACAGCTTTTTTTCATGAATACATGACCTGTATATAACACAGTGTATCTTTGTATCTGCTCTATACATTTATTTGGTTTTAATGAGTAGGAGTTATGCCACAGAAGTGGGATTCAAATGCTGTCAAATTTTATCTTCTCCAAGTGACATAAAATCTGGTTAATGGGCAAATACTCACAGTGGTAAGCAATCCAGTTGCAGCTGATTGGGCAGGGAATCCCCATTGTGTGTTTAGAGCAAAGCACTTGCCACACTCCCTGGCCACAGAGAGATGAAGCCTCCACACCTTATGTGCCCTGAGTCATGGGGCATTTTCCTCAGGCTTCCAGAGCCAAAGATCTCCATCCTCCCAGGCACCACCTGGTCATCTGTGTCATGGTCTTTCCAACTCAAAGTAACTGTCACAGGGCTAGGAACCCTCCAGGCTGAGAATCCACAGTCCAGAACCCCTACAAAACCCTTCAACTTCAACTCACGGGAGCCTAGAGCCAATAAGAGAGGATCAGTGCTTTCTTAGAAGTTTTTTCCATCTTATTAATTTCTCAATATTCTACCTTTCCATAGTTCATTTCAGTCATTGTGGTGTCCTGGACCAATGGATTTAACACTTAATTTCAGAAACTTGTTTTTTCTGCAAGGTAATAAAATGATTCAGATCCCCATTAAATCATCCTCTTGTTTTGTTGCCCGACTTTGTGTTACAGTCTCTGGTTTCATAGGCAAAACTTCCCTGGTCTGGTACACAGCCACTCCTCCCAAGCTTTTCGGCAGAGCAAGAATCCTTCTTCTGAAACCTCCATTCAGTGCTCTCCCTTCACAGCTCAGCGGAACACATAAGAGTCCCTGAAGGTTCCCGCAAAGGCCGTGAGTCCTAGATTCCCACAGCACTGGTGGTCATCAGGGGCCCATGGAGATGTCATTGTTTACCTTCTAGGGCGAAGACTCAGACAAATGCAAGATCTGCCAAGATGGAGGGAAGCTCTTCCGCTGTGAAAAATGTCACAGCCTTTTTCATGTGCACTGTCACCTCCCACCTGTGGACACTAAGAGGTTTGTGCCCCCCTGTCTCCTTTTATAGACCAGTCCTCCTGCCATGCACATTCCACACGTGGGGCTCTTCCTTGTTTCTTGATGGGGACCAGTGGGGCCAGAGGTACAGGATCCAGTATGATCCCAGAGGCTGCCGAAAGATGCTGATAGCAGGAGGGGAAGGTTCTCCTCTCTTCTCTGGGAGGCTGAAGCTGGTGGCTGCATCCTTTGCCTTCACACTGCTACTGTCCTTTCCAGAACTTTCCTAACATAGACTTCTGTTCTCCGGAGTGGCAATGCCAACTCTTTGTATTCTGTGCTTATTTGGAAAAGGCAAGATCCTGGACTGGTTCCTCATTTCCCATGTTCTCAACAGGCTAATGGAGGACCATTCCCCATGGGTTGAGGTCCAGTCTCCAGCACTCAGGCCTGGGGGACAGGGCTCCTGTACTCCCAGAAGCTCAGATAGGGAAAGGAAAACCCACAACCCACCCTAACACAGCCAGATGTGCTATTGTCCAGCCACTTTCCCCTGGGTCCACCCTCTACGGGAGGAGGATCATCACATGAGAATTGTGGAGACCCTGGGTGGTGTCCCCTTCATCCTCCTGCTGTGCCTACTGGCCATTCCTGAAAGGAGAACAGTGGGAGACATAGGGACTGTACCTGTTTCTGGGCTTTGTGCTTTATCCCTTTTATCTAACATCTCAGCACCAATTGGAATTGTACCTTCTGCAAAATAAACAATCTACCAAGAAGTCAGCAGCGTTATAGGGAATCTGAGGTCCTGAAGAAGGTGATGGGGCCTGAGGAGAAATTGGTGAGTTGGATTCAAACCCCAAGTCTTTTCCTTTCCACTCTCATGTGAGAAGTCAAACAGTCAAGGGATGAGCGGAAAGGTGCCAACAGGTGCCCCCTCCTCTGACCACACTTGAACCATGCTGAAAACTCTCTGGAACTTTTTTGAAGGGAAAAAAGACTTCGCCATCACATGTTGGTGTCCTAGAGCAATACGAGTTTGGGGAAACTTCCAGAAGAGTGGTGTGGAAATGTGTGTGTCTGGACATGCCTATGGGCTGTTTCTTTCCTAGCTGTTTGTCATTCACTGTCTCCTTCTTTTGCAGAAATGTGAGTTCCTCCTCTTAAAGGTCTATGGCCATTTGGAGGGCAACATTTTCCCAAATATTCCATGTGAAAATTATGTGAGTAACAATAACAAACCATGAATATGGGCCACCATGATGCTACCTTACCTTGACACGGGCACTTGTGAGATTTGTGATCTGAAGCCCCCAGGAGGGAGAGCATGAACAGCTTTTATCTTCACCTTGGACTTCTGCTGGATTTGATGGGAATCCACAGAAGGCAGCCATTGCACTTTCTCAGTAACTCTCTTTTTGATATATATCTCACCAGGTTAAACAGGCTTCTCATTGCTTAGAGAAACTTAGGAAGTTGGACATGATCAAGGAGAGTGTAATTGAGGGACAATTCCCATCTGTGAAAAGTTTTATGCAAGCCATGGACAATTTCTTTACTATCCTCAAGGTAAGTGGCTTTCCTGTTTCCATTTCATGTTCCTTCATTAAGTCACTCTGCCTCCATTTCCTAGGCTGGGAAATTTTAGTTTCCCTTATCTTAGGACAACCCTATATAAGCAAGGGTTCAAGAAGTGAGTAAGTTTTTTAATTCAGAATTTAAGCTCACAAGGGAGAGTAACAGTGAGTCAGAAGGTGTTCCTGTAACCAGTACCCCAGGCCCCTGAGATCTCATTCCCCTCTGAAAATGTGTCAGGTGCCCATTGAGAACAGTCTCTCCCTCCATGCTTTAAACCTAAGGAGAAGATTATGTCCTAAAGTCATATTGTTATTGTTGTCTCTCCCCAAATATACACAATTGGACCTCTCATAAATCTCAACTGCAGAGTTCTTTGCATGTGAGTGGACTATATACTTAACAGTGGACACAAGAGGGGGATAGAAGTGACAAGGTAAAAAGAAGGTTATTGGTTGTACATAGACATCTGTGATATTTGCTTGTTGCTAAGATCTTAGATTACTTTTCTAACTCTCACTGAAAGAGTCAACTCAAGCCTAATGAGTAAGAGTCCTCCAGTGTAGTAATGATTTCCCATTTCTGTCTAGGCAACAAGAAGTAATCACACTCTTGAGAAACAAGTTACCCTTAGCTGCATATGGTTTTAGACTTAACCTAGTTAACAGTACTGATCATTGTCAATTGCAAAGTGTCTAATGACACTGATAATGAATGTCATTATCTTTGTTTTTCTTTCCAGTGCAATGATGCAGAATTAATTCAGGATGGTTTTAAGAAGAATTTCAAAGATATCTTTGCTATTGAGGAGACAAATTAGAACAGTTCACTGGTGTAGTTGATACTGTTTGAACCCTGAAAAGTCCTGCTTTCTCGCAGATTTCTTATCCCCCTGCTGCTATGAGGATTGGCTGCCAATGCCACCTCTCCCTGGGGTATTGCTTTGGGCCAAATGAATCCAGGTTCACCTGAACATTACATCATTTTGGCCTGGGGACTTGTTCCCACTCCAAGGTTGAACCAACTATGTGGAGCCATTCATGTTTCTGTACTCCCCAGAGAGTCAGACTAGAGCTGTTGTCCAGCTATGGCCACATCCTTGCTTAGATTTCCCCTCCTTAGTATCCTGCTTCCCTTCCCCTCCTTCTGAGAGAATTATCAAAATAAATCACTTACATAAGAGACTTTATACTGGCTTTGTTTTTAGGAAACCTGGCACACAGTGGTCTTAGCTAGCCAGCTCTAAGCATGGAATTCTGAGTTGGATCACTGTCTAGCCAGAAGAGTACATGGAGAATATTGATAATACCTGGGGTGCTCAAGCAGTGCAGCTGCAAAAATATTCACCCAAATGAGAAATAGGGAACAGGTATACTACCTGTTACAATTGTCTAGCATTCACAAAGGAAGAAATAGTAATAATAAGAACGGTATAGTTTGGTGGCTATTTTTAAGCTCACTAATGTACTAAAAGGAGTACATGACAGGCTTAAATATATTCATGATCACCTGCAGCTGGAAAGCAGACAGTAAAGAAGGCCTGCCCTAATTTTAAGAATGACAGAACTTCAGAGAAGACTGAAATCCAAGATCAGGGTGGCCTGTTAAGTCAAAGTCAAGGCCCTGATAAAGAAAGCATGAAGCCCTGAAACTCAAAATGAGGTATCCTAGGTAGATGCACCTGAGAACTCTGAACTCTAGATCCTCTGAACTCATAGGCCAGCAAAAGGTCCCCCTTTCCCTGTTGGTAGGCAGATCCCTTTCCTACCTCCATCCTGTCCAAACGAAGAATATGCAGAGTTCTCTCGTCATAATCAAACTAGGGATATACTAGATAAGCTGGCCAGCTGAAGACATGGTTTACTACAATACAGCTACAGAACTGTCCACATGTACCAATAGGTGCTAAGAGATTGTGTGTGGGAGTGGATCCCAGAAAAACAATGTTAGAATGTAACACTGATAAGGAGGGGAGCCACTGACACAGATACACTCTCCTGCCCACAGAGTTTAATTAGCTTGGCAAGGTCCAAAGTCTATGAGTCTAGTATGTTCCTGGGTAGTTCTTAGGGGCTTGCTGCAAAGGACAGTGCACACTAGCTAAAGTGGAAGAAGACATATTAGACTTGCCAGAGCTGACAAAAAATAGAGTGAATAAGCCTTAGGAAGATGGCACAGCTCGAATTCTACAGCTGGAAAACCCATCCATCAGATGACTGTGCCCTCAGAAACACCACCTTAACAAGTCATAAGGAATGCACTGTTGACGGGACACCTACATCCCTAAGGGGCTCAGGTGGGATTGTCCTCTGTAGGTTGGAATAATGTAGGACTCGTGTAAAAGCTGGATTCCCTAGTAGCAAATGAAATGATAACATTCCAGAATAATTGAAGCTCCAAGGCAGCAATAAACTGTAAGAGAGAGATGAGCAATCTGTAATGGAAGCAAACTTTAAATGACAACCAGGGACCCCTGCCCATAGATGTCTAAGGAAATAGCGAATAGAAGATGATGTTCTTACAGGCAAGACAGAGCAGCCAAGAGGACATTGTTTCATATCTATTATCAAAAGAGACTAAAAATAGATGAACAGATGGCTCAAGTGCTACCTCAATGAAAAGGTAACATTCCCTACACACTTTCCAGACCTCGGCAAATACTTGTCCCATAATCTGTGGATGGAAATGAGGGTAGTTCTTATAAGAAAGGACCATGCAAATGTACACAGTAATAATTTTCTGAGTTCTCAACCAAGGAGACCTATGGCCAATTATTCAAATAACCAAATTCAAGACAAAGAAAATACATAGAAATTTTAAGCATTATTAATAGAGTATCTAAATTGATATCTGAGGACCCAAAACAGCATAATGACCAATGTTACAATACACTTATGGAAGTAAGGTAATGTCCACCTAACACTGACTTCATTCAATCCATGCAGCCATCCAGCAGTCATTTCCCAAGTTGCCAGAGGTATAGTCAGAACATACATAGCATACCATATGATCTCACCTTTAACAGGAAGCTAAACAACAAAACAACGAAGCAAGCAAAATATAACCAAAGACACTGAAATAGAGAAGAGGCTGACAGTGACCAGAGGGAAGAGGGGAGGGAATTTCAGGGGAAATAGGGGAGGGATTTAGAGGAACATATATAAAGGATACATGGACAACAACTGAGAAGGGTGGAAATGGGAGGGAGGGGGGAGCACGGGGGTGGGATGGGTTGGGAGTAATAGGCAGAAAACTGTACTTGAAAAATAATTAAATTTAAAAATTGGACAAAAAAACACACATAGCAGTTGGCCAACCTGGTTTTTTATCCCATCATTCCTTAACCTAGTAAATAACAATGACTTTCCTAGGAAAGGCCAGATGGAAGGCTCTGAAACTAAAGTTTTTTTCAGTGAAAATAGTAAGTTGAAAGCAATGTCATAATTCTGGTGGAGAGGTAAATGACAGAGGTTGATACTACCTACAAAAATTAAAGGTTCAAGAGTTATAATCCCCATTACAACTCCATGTGATTCAGCAGTCTGGCTTAGGCACAAGCTAGGTGATTTCTGCCTACTTGATGACTAATGGAAACTCAAGCAAAGGTGGGGCTTAGGGCACCCAGCACTCAGACCTTGGTGGACTGCATTTTTCATATAGCAGTTCCTAAAGAGAGAGCCCAACTAGTGGTTCTTCCCATCTGCAGAGTAGAGCCCCTCATACTATCTGGCCAGAGAGCTCAGTTGGTGGTTCTACCTGATTTCAATCCCAAGCCACACCATACCAGCCTTGGAGTCCATTCTAGTACCCTGGCCAACGGGAAAAACAAATGTGCGAGATCCACTCAACTGCTGAGTGCTGCCTCAGTCCTGGACATTTAAAATGCTTGGCCAGATAACCCTGTCAGCTGTACCAGCAAGCCTATGTTTCAGGTGATATATGGAGCCAGATTTATAACCTCATCTAGCAAGAGAGCCCACCCTACAATGCTGTCCTATTGACTAACACAGCCTGTGGCCTCACCCATTCAGGGAGCCTACCCAGTAAACGCAATCAATCATAGAGTGTAGTTTATAACCCACCCAGTGAGGGAGCAAGGAGAGTGATCCTCCCCAATGTGGAAAAGTCTCTATCCCCATCCAACTACATCACGCTGTTGGAGGCCCTACCAAGTCAGAGAATCTGGCCGGTTACCATGTCCAACAGCAGAGCACAGCCAGTGATTTTATTTATTGTGAAGCCAAGCCTGTAACCCTTCCAACCTAAGGAAACATTTGGTCTCACAAGATCTCAGATCACATTCTAAGGCCCAGTATGCCCACGAAGCCCTTCATGTAGCCCACCTGAACAGGAAGTCCATCCAGAGGCAACATCAGACTAGGGAATATATCCTGAAACTTTCCCCACACAGGACCCATTGCCCAACAGAGCCTGTAACCCTGACACATTGAAGAATCCAACTAGTGGAACCTCCATACTCCAAAATACAGCCTGAAACATCACCCAACAAGAGGTGATGGCAGGGCTCAGCAAGTGGACCGACCCATCAAGCCCTAGAGAACAGTCAGGAGCCCAGCCTGATCAGGAAGCCCAACTAGCAGACCCAGAAAACCACACAACTCAGCCAGCATCCAACCACTAAACTCAGAGCACAGGCATTCACTTTTCCAATACAGACCCTGATAACATGCCCCAGACCCTCACCAATGCTACCTAGTCTTCTTTTTGCCTTCTATTCAAAACTGAGCAGACTGATAAAAACATTTTCATGATGAAGTGAGCCTTTAAAGTCTGGAATAGACACTGCTTACTTATATGCACTCATACCAACACAAGGAATCAAGGGTTATGAAGACTTGGGTAAACATGGCACTAAAAAAAATAATATGCTTTAATAACTACCCCTAAAATGATGATCTATAAATTGTCTGACAAAGCCTTTAGAATAATCCCCTTAAAGAAGTTCAAGAACCCATAAACAGAAAACTAAATAAAATGAACAAAATGAAAAGTTCAACAAAAAGGAAACTATCAAGAAAAAAGCGCTAAACTAAAATTCTAGAGCTGACAATACAATAAATGCACTAATGAATTTAATAGGGAACCTTAATAGCAGACTCAGTCAAGCAGAAGAGAGAGTCAGGGAATTAGAAGATAGGTTATTTAAAATTATGCTGTCAGAGAATAAACCGAGGATGTAAACAAGTGAAGAATGCCTACAGGATTTATGAGACACTATCAAGTAACACATAAGAGCATCATGGGAATGCCAAAAGGAGAAAAGCAAATGATATAGAAAGTCTATTTAAAACAATAATGTTTGAAAACTTCCCATGTTCTGGGAGCAAAATAGACTTTCAGCTTCACGAGCCCAATGGACCAAATAGGTAGAAACTAAAAAGGGCTACAGTGATTCACTTTATAATTAAATTGTCCAAAAGTCAAAGACAAAGAGACAATTTTAAAAGTAGCAAGAGAAAAGTGATTTATCCCATGTAAAAAGCCTCCATATGTTTATTAGTGCATTTCTTACCAGAAACTTTTCAGGCAGAAGAAAGAAAAATGATATATTCAATATATTGAAGGAAAAAATCTGTCAGCCAAGAATAACACCCAGCAAAGCTGTTTTTCAGAAATGATGGAGAATAGTCTTTCCCCAAACAACTAAGCTGAGGCAGTTCATCACCAGTAGACCTGCTTTATAAGAAACGTTAAAGGGCCTTCTTCAAGCTAAAATAAAATGATGTTAATCAACATCATTAAAAAAACATGTAAATGAGTAAAACTCCTTGTGATTTTAAATATGCAATTGAATTGAGATCTTCCAATATTGTAATGGTGTTAAATGCTTCACTGCATAGCAGCACAATTTACAATAGCCAAGAGTTGGAAGCAACCTAGGTGCCCATCAGTAGATGAATGGATCAAAAAACTATGGTACATATACACAATGGAATTCTATGCAGCAAAAAAAAAGAAGGAGCTCCTACCTTTTGCAGCAGCATGGATGGAACTGAAAAGCATAATGCTGAGTGAAATAAGCCAGGTGTTGAAGGACAAATACCATATGATCTCACCTTTAACAGGAAGCTAAACAACAAAACAAGCAAGCAAGCAAAATATAACCAAAGACACTGAAATAGAGAAAAGGCTAACAGTGACCAGAGGGAAGAGGGGAGGGAATTTCAGGGAAATAGAGGAGGGGTTTAGAGGAACATAGATAAAGGATACATGGACAACAACTGAGAAGGGCGGAAATGGGAGGGAGGGGGGAGCATGGGGGTGGGATGGGATGGGAGTAATACACAGAAAACTGTACTTGAAAAATAATTAAATAAAATTTTAAAAATGCTTCACTGAAACTACACTTTAAATGTTAAAAAATACATTAAAATATCCATAACTAAACAAATACCACATAATCTCCCCTATAAGTGGAACCTAATCAACAAAACAAGCAAAGAAAATTAAAGCAGAGATATTGAAAATATCCATAACTGTGATACTTTATTTTTGGATACACAATATTACAAAGATGTAAATTGTTACATTGGTACCCTTATATAGTGTGGGGAGAAGTAAATAAAACTTCTTTATATTATCAAATTTGAGTTGTCATCAGCTTGTAATAAAAATTATGAATATAAGATATTTTATGTAAACCACAAAGAAAAAACCTGTAGTACATACACAAAAGATTATGACAAGGGAGTCAAAATAAACAACCACAAGTCATCAAATCACAAAGGAATACTGTAAGAGAAAGAGAAAGGAAAAAATATGTATGAAACAATAAGAAAGAATCAATAAGAGTGGAGAACTATAATGCAGTACTCTCAACAATATTAGAGCATTCAGATAATTAATAAGAAATTGACAGATATGAAAAACACTATAGCTCAAATGAATCTGGAAAAAATATACATGGTTCATCCAACAGTAATGAAATACACATTTTCCTCAAACACACACAGATTTTTTCAATATATTTTACTGATTATGCTACCATGGTTGTCCCATTTCTCCCCTTTATTACCCTCAACCCTACATATTCATTCCCACCCACATCCCCCCCCAACTTAGTTCATGTCCATGGGTCGTAAATATAATTTCTTTGGTTTTTACATTTTCTATACAACTCTCAACCTTCCCCTGTCTATTTTGTGCCTACCATTTATGCTGTACCTTTTCCCCTATTGCCCCTCCCCTTCCATGCTGATAACCCTCCATGTGATCTCCATTTCTGTGATTCTGTTCCTGCTCTAGTTGTTTGCTTAGTTCATTTTTGCTTTTGTTTTTAGGCTCAGTTGTTGATAGTTGTGAGTGTGTTGTCATTTTGCTGTTTGTATTTTTCATCTTCTTCTTTTTCTTAGATAAGTCCCTTTAACATTTCATAGGCTAAGGGCTTGGTGATGATGAACTCCTTGAACTTTACCTTATCTGAGAAGCACTTTATCTGTCCTTCCAGTCTAAATGATAGCTTTGCTGGATAAAGTAATCATGGATGTAGGTCCTTGCTTTTCATGACTTGGATGACTTCTTTCCAACCCCTTCTTGCCTGTAAGATTTCTTTTAAGAAATCAGCAGATAGCCTTATGGGAACTTCTGGGTAGATGACTGTCTCCTTTTCTCTTGCTGCTTTGAAGATTCTTTATCTTTAACCTTGGCCAATGTAATTGTGATGTGCTTTGGTTTGTGCTTCCTTGGGTCCAATTCCATTGGACTCTCTGAGCTTCTGGATTTCCTGGAAGTCTATTTTCTTGCCCAGATTAGGAAAGTTCTGCTTCATTGTTTGTTCAAATAAGTTTTCAATTTCTTGCACTTCCTCTTCTCCTTCTGGCACCCCTACGATTCAGAGGTTGGAATATTTAAAGTTGTCCCACAGGTTGCTAAGCCTTTCCTCATTTTTTTGAATTCTCGTTTCTTCATTCTGATCTGTTTGAATGTTTATTTCTTCCTTCTGGTGCAAACCATTGATCTGAGTCCCAGTTTACATCCCATCACTCTTGGTTCCCTGTACATTTTCCTTTATTTTATTTTGCATACCCTTCACATTTTCCTCTATTTTGTCACTATACTCAACCAATTCTGCAAACATCCTGATTACCAGTGTTCTGAACTGTGCATCTGATAGTTTGACTATCTCCTCATTGCTTAGTTGTACTTTTTCTTTAGCTTTGATCTGTTCTTCCATTTCAGCCATTTTTTTGCGGTGTGTCTTGTTACATAGTAAGGGGCAGAGCCTTAGGTATTCACCAGGGCATGGCAACCATGTTGCTGTGTTGTGGTGCTCTATTTAGGGGAGGGGTTTGAGAAGAAACAATACCACTTATTCAGCTTTTGTCCAGCTTTCATTCACTTCCTCCACTACCCACAAGCAAATTGGGCCCTACTGGTACTGATTCCCCAGTGGGTGGGTTTGTGTGCATTCTAAAACCCTGTGGGTCTCTCCAATGAACACTTCTGTGAGGCTGGGAGTTTTGTTCTCTGCCTCAACCACCACAGGTGTTTTTCGGTCAGAGGTTTTGAGGCTTTAGTTCCCCACACCGGAACCCTGGGTTGCGTGGTCTGTTCCTCCCAGTTTATCTACACACAAATGTGGGACCACCTGCTCTGCCAGCCACCACCTTGCCTTGTTTGCCAGCCACGGCCTTGCTGTGAGTCCTCTCAGCCCTGACTGCCCATTTCCACCCCTCCTATTAGTCTGGTGAATGCTTCTTCTTTACCTCTTTGGTTGTCGAACTTCCATACAGTTAGATTTTCTGTCAGTTCTTGTTGTTTTTTGTTTTTAAATTTGTTGTTGTCCTTTTGATTGTGAGAGGAGGCACAGTATATCAACCCACACCTCCACTTTTGCTGGAAGTCAGATTTTCTAGGATAAACCATAACTTAGATAATAAGTCTCAACATACTCTAGAAATAAAAACTGTGTCTTTTCCAATTACAATGTTATGAAACTAGAAATCAGTCACAAGAAGATGGACAATTCATAAATACATTGAAATGCAACCCTTATCATGATTCTAATGGATATTTCTACAAAAATGAAAAAGTAGGTTGTATCATTCCTGTGCAACCACAAAAGATCCTGAATAGTCAAAGGAATCTTTAAAATGCAAAACAAAACTGGAGACATTACATTTTATAATTCAAACTACAATACGAAGCTGAGGTAATCAAAACAGTATGGTACAGGTGAAAAACAAGACATAGACAAATACAAACTAATCAAGAGACTGGAAAAAATTCATGTAAAGGCACTTACCTAATATTTGAGAGTAGAGCCATAATACTCAATGGGGAAAGGATAGATTCTTCAATAAATGATGTTGGGAAAAGTAGATATTCATCTGCAAAAGAATGAAACTGGGTCCTATGTTATACTCATAAGAAAAATTAATACAAATTACATTAAAGACATAAATATACAGGCTGAAACCATAAAACTGCTGGAAGAGAGGCAGGCAGGAAGATGGCGACGGAATAGGACAAAGCGATTCTGGTTCTCCTAACCCTGGGAGAAAATCCTGGCAGATTTACTGAGGAACAGCACAATCAACCAACACTTCCCCAGCATTTATGAAAATAAGAGACCAGAGAGTGTGACAGAGGGGCCAGACAGCTATAGCCCAGCAGCCATCCAGAGGAAGGGCGGAAGCACTTGAATCCCACCACAGGACTGGGAAGGACCGTGCCAGATCCTGTGGGACCCAGGCATCCTGCTGGGTGTGCGGGCGCCCACATCCCAGTCTGGTAGCCTGGCTTGTGCGCGTGTGTGCCAGTGGGCGCCTGCATCTAGCCCACAGAGAGGTCCTGCTGCAACCAGAAAAACTGATTTGGACAATTTGAAACCAACAAGGGAAGGTTTTTTGTTTGTTTGTTTGTTTGGTTTTTGTTTTTTGTTTTTTTTAGCAACTTTTTAAAAGCAATCTTATATTTTTAAAATTTTATTATTGCTTTATCTTTCAATACTTTGTTCCTCTCTTTTCTTTTTTTTCTGTTTTAGTCCTTCTTCCTTTCTTCTCAAACTTATCGCTTATTCCTCCTTTCTCCTGCATTTTTGTGTGTTTGTTTGTTTGTTCCTTTGTTTTCTGTACCCACAAGAGACACAAACAACTGGGAACTGAGAAAGGACCAGAGTGGGACCCAAAGAGGGGGCATGTCAATAATAGAGACAGAGAGACAAATTTAACTTTGCTATAGCCGAGAAGCCTCAAGTTGCTGCATGGTTGTATTATTTTTTTTCATTATTCTCACTTCTTTTATATTTTAATAGTATCTTTGTATTCCTCTTCTTTCTGTATAGGTTTCTTAGTCTTGGGTTGTTATATTGTATTATTTGACAGGTTTCCACTGTGTTTTCCTTCACATTGTATTGCTAATTTTTTATACTTTACACCACTTGTTTTCCTTTGGCATACTACCCAAAGCTCTATACCCCCCGTTCAGACAGATCACATAGAGTCTGTCATATAATTGTTGCTCTAATATAATTGTAAATAATAGCTGTTCTGTACAACTGTAAATACTTCACAACATATCTCTTGGATCTTAGCCCACCTTACAGGTTCCTGAATTCTATTACTGTAGTGATTAACTCTATTTGCTCACATGCTACACCTAGTTACTAACCTTTACTCTCACCTTACCTCAAAATCTGACCTCCCGCAACCTTACTGCTTTCTAGATCCAACTCACAAGCCTCCCCTTCCCAACAAGAGACTTATCTTCTGTCCATTCTTTCTTGTAAGTGGCAAGTTGGGTTGAAGATTACAGTTAACACTATATATCGCCTAAAGATTTTCTATTTCTTTTCTACTAGTTGTGACTGTAAATAACATAAAATACTTTTCTGCTGTCATAAACCATTTTGCCTCCCCCTCCAATTGATCACACATGCACAAAAAAAGGAGTAAGTGGAAGCAGAGAAAATCAAGATACCTGCAGAAGACTGCAACACTGAATTTCACAGGCATTCTACCACAGAAGTTCACACCATAAACCCAGGGAGTCAGAACAGATCAATTTAAGAAGGTGGGGCTAACAAGAAGAGTCTGACAAACAATGGGAAGACAAAGAAACAATCCCCAAATGAAAGAAAAGATGGAATCTCAGAAAGAATGTTAGATAAAATAGAGGCAAGTCAACTATCAGATATTGAATTCAAAGCACTGGTTATCAGAAAATTCAAAGAGCTCACAACAAGCTACCAGAAACTACAGGGGAGCTACAACGAACTCACTAAAAACTATATCCACATGAAAAAGGAAATAGAAACCATCAGCAAAGGCCAAGAGGAAATGAAGAATACAACTTCTGAACTGAAGAATACAGTAGAAAGAATGAAAAGCAGGATTGATGAGGCAGAAGATCGGATCAGTGAATTGGAAGACAAAGTAGAAAGAGTCTCCCAGAAAGAGCAAGAAGAGAAAACGAGGCTCCGAAAGAATGAGGAGGAATTGAGAGAAATGCTAGACAATATGAAACAAACGTAACAATATCTGAATTATAGGAATACCAGAAGGAGAAGAAGAAGAACAAGGGAAAGAAAACCTATTTGAAAAAGTAATGATGAAAATTTTCCCTAATTTCATGAGAGAAAAGTCACAAGAATCCAGGAATCTGAGAGAGTCCAAATCAAGAGAAACCCAAAGAGGCCCACTTCAAGACACATCATCATTAAAATGGCAAAATTCCAAGACAAAGGGAGAATCATAAAGGCAGCAAGGGAGAAAAAGGAAGTAACATACAAGGGAGCCCCAATAAGGTTAGCTGCTGACTTCTCAATGGAAACACTCCAAGCAAGAAGAGAATGGCAAGCAATATTCCAAGTAATGAGAACCAGAGGCCTTCAACAAAGGTTACTCTATCCAGCAGGGCTCTCAATCAAGATAGGCCAAATAAAGAGCTTCCAAGACAAAAGAAGTCTAAAAGAATACGCCTCCACCAAACCACCTCTACAAGAAATACTAAAAGGGCTGATTTAAGGAAAGGAAGGAAAAGAGAGAGACGAAGAGGAACACAGGTACATAACTGGCAGTGAATAAGTACCTATCAACAATAGCCTTAAATGTAAAGGACTTAAATGCTCAAATCAAAAGGCATAGAATAGCTGAATGGATAAGAAAGCATGACCCACACATATGCTACCTACAAGAGACCCACCTTAGGTGTAAAGACCACCACAGACTGAAACTGAAAGTCTGGAAACAAATTTTCCAAACAAATGGTAAAGAAAGAAAAAGCCGGGTTAGCAATTCTCATATCAGAGAAAATAGACTTTAAAAAAAAGGCCATAGCCCTGGCTGGTGTATCTCAGTGGACTGAGCGTAGGCCTGGGAACCAGAGGATCGCGGTTCGATTCCCAGTCAGGGCACCTGCCTGGGTTGTAGTCCAGTTCCCTGCAGACCAACTCCCAGCAGGGGATGCACAAAAGGCAACCATATATTGATGTTTCTCTCCCTCTCTCGTTCCCCTCTAAAGATAAATAAATAAAAAGAATCTTTTTTAAAAAAAGGGCCATAAAGAGAGACCCAGAAGGTCACTTCATAATACTCAAGGGAAGAACCCACCAAGAAGACATTAACATCGTAAATATATATGCACCCAACATAGGAGCACCCAAATATATAAAGAAAATCCTAGAGGACCTAAAGAAAGATATTGACAGCAACACAATTATAGTAGGGGATTTTAACACCCCACTATCAAAAATGGACAGATCTTCCAAATAAAATATCAACAAAGACATTGCAGCATTAAACAACACCCTAGATGAAATGGACTTAACTGATATATATAGAGCCCTTCATCCCAAAGAAGTTAAATGCACATTCTTTTCAAATGCACATGGAACATTTTCAAAGATAGACCAAATGATAGGACGCAAAATGAGCCTGAACAAATTCAAGAAAATTGAAATCATACCAAGCATTTTCTCTGACCACAAGGGACTAAAATTGGAAACCAACCCCCAAAGGAAAAAAAAAACACCCAAAATCATGGAAACTGAATGGTATGCTACTAAACAACAAATGGGTCAAGATTAAAATTAGGGAAGAAATCAGAAAGTTTCTGGAAACAAATGAAAATGAACTCACAACAACCCAAAACTCATAGGACACAGTGAAGGCAGTCCTGAGAGGGAAGTTCATAGCAATACAGGCTTACCTAAAGAAGATAGAAACATTTCAAACAAACAACCTAACCCTATGCCTACAAGAACTCAAGGAATAACAACAAAGACAGCCCAGGGTAAGTAGAAGGAAGGAAATAATCCACATCAGAGCAGAATTAAATGACATAGAGGCTAAAAGCACAATTCTAAGGATCAATAAATCCAGTAGTTGTTTTTTTGAAAAGATAAACAAAATAGACAAGCCTTTAAGTAGGCTCATCAAGAAAAGAAGAGAGAGGACCCAAATAAACACAATCAGAAATGAAAGAGGAGAGATTACAACTGTACCACAGAAATAAAGGGATTGTCAGAAATTACTATGGAGAACTGTATGCCAGGAAATTTGAAAACCTAGGTGAAATGGACAAATTTCTAGAAAAATATAATCTTCCAAAACTCGATGAAGAAGAAGTAGAAAGCCTGAACACACCAATAACAGCACATGAAATTGAAGTAGTAATCAAAAAACGCCCATCACACAAAAGCCCTAGACCAGATGGTTTCACGGGAGAATTCTACAAAGCATTTAAGGAAGCGCTAACTCCCATTCTTCACAGACTATTCCAAAAAATCCAAAATGATGGAAAACTCCCCAACTCTTTTTGTGAAGCCAGCATCATCCTAATTCCAAAATCAGATAGGGACACAACTAGGAAAGAGAACTTCATGCCAATATTGCTGATGAACATAGATGCTAAAATCCTCAATAAAATATTGGCAAATCACATCCAACAATACATCAAAAAGATCACACACCATGACCAAGTGGGATTCATCCCAGGAATGCAAGGGTGGTGCAATATTCACAAATCAGTAAATGTAATACATCACATAAACAAAAGCAAAGGCAAAAACCACATGATCATATCAATAGACACAGAAAAAGCTTTTGATAAGATACAACACCTATTTATGATAAAGGCACTCAGCAAAGTGGGAATAGAGGGAGCATTCTTCCATATAATAAAGATCATATATGAGAGACCTACAGCCAACATCATACTCAATGGGCAAAAACTAAAATCTTTTCCACTAAGATCAGAAACAAGACAAGGTTGTCCACTTTCACCACTTCTATTCAATATAGTGTTGGAAGTTTTAGCGACAGTGATAAGACAAGAAAAGGAAATAAAAGGCATCCAAATCAGAAAGGAGGAAACAAAACTGTCATTGTTCACAGATGACATGATAGCGTATCTGGAAAATCCTATAGACTCTACCCCAAAATGGCTCAATGTAATAAATGAATTTGGCAAAACAGTGGGTTATGAAGTCAATATCCAGAAATCAAAGGCATTTTTGTATACTAACAATGAAACAGCAGAAGCAGAAATCAAGAAAAAATCTCATTCGATATAGCAAAAACAAAAATAAAATATCTGGGAATAAACCTAACCAAGGAGGTAAAAGAGCTGTGTGCAGAAAACTACACAACACTGAAGGAAGAAATCAAAGAAGACACAAACAAATGGAAACATATATCATGTTCATGGATTGAAAGAATTACCATCATCAAAATGTCCATACTACCAAAAGCAATTTATAGATTCGATGCAATACCTATTAAAGTACCGATGGCATACTTCACAGACATGGAACAAATACTTAAAAAATTTATATGGAACTATAAACGACCCCAAATAGCAGCCGAAATTTTGAGAAAGAAGAACAAAGAAGATGGGATCACAATACCTGATAGCAAACTGTATTACAAGGCCACTGTAATCAAAACAGCCTGGTACTGGCATAAAAACAGGCACATAGATCAATCGAATAGAACAGAGAGCCCAGAAATAAACCCAACTCTCTACAGTCAATTAATATTCGACAAAGGGGCCAGTAACATAAAATGGAGTACAAATAGCCTCTTCAACAAAAGGTATGGGGAAAACTGGTCAGCTACATGCAAAAAAAAAATGAAAGTTAAACACTGACTTACACCATAAACCAAAATAAATTCAAGGTGGATAAAAGACTTAAATATGAACCGTGACACCATTAATGTCCTAGAGGAGAACATTGGCAGGAAAATCCCAGATATTCCACGCAGCAAGATTTTTACTTATATGTCCCCTAGAGTAAGGGACATAAAGAAAACAATAAACAAAAGGGATCTCATTAAAATTAAAAGCTTCTGCATGGCTAAGGAAAACAGTATTAAGATAAAAAGAAGCAACTGTTTGGGAAAACATATTTGCCAATGATACCTCAGATAAAGGTTTAATGTCCAAAATATACAAAGAACTTACACGACTCCACTCCAAGAAGACAAGCAACCCAATTAAAAAATGGGCAAAGGACTTGAATGGGTACTTCTCCAAGGAGGACACACAGAGGACCCAGAGACACATGAAAAGATGCTCGATTTCGCTAGCTATCAGAGAGATGCAAATTAAAACCAGAATGAGATACCACTTTACACCAGACAGAATGGCTATCATAAACAAAGAAACAAACAACAAATGTTGGAGGGGTTGTGGGGAAAAGGGGGCCCTAGTTCACTGTTGGTGGGATTGCAGACTGGTACAACCATTATGGAAAACAGTATGGAATTTTCTAAGAAAACTAAAAAGGAACGTGCCTTTTGACCCAGCAATTCCACTGTTAGGAGTATATCCTAAGAACCCTGAATCACCAAACCAAAAGAACCTATGCACCCCAATGTTCATCGCAGGACAATTTACAATAGCCAAGTGTTGGAAGGAACCTAGAGGCCCATCAGTAAATGCATGGATCAAAAAACTATGGTACATTTACACAATGGAATTCTATGCAGCAGAAAGAAAGAAGGAGCTCCTACCCTTTGCAACATCATGGATAGAACTGGAAAGCATTATGCTGAGTGAAATAAGCCAGGTGGTGAAAGACAAATACCATGTGATATCACCTTTAACAGGAAGCTAAACAACAAAACAAACAGGAAAGCAAAATATGACCAAAGACACTGAAATACAGAATAGGCTGACAGGGACCAGAGGGGAGAATGGAGAGAATCACAGGGGAAAAGGGGAAGGATGCACAGGAACAAGTATAAAGGACACATGGACAATAACTAAGGTGGGGTGTGGAAACGGGAGGGAGGTGGGGAGCATTGGGGTAGTGGGCAGGGCTGGGAATATAAGACAGAAAACTGTACTTGAATAATAATTAAATAAAAAAAAGAAAATTTAAAAAACTGCTGGAAGAAAACATACAGAAACCTTTTTTGACATTGGTCTTGACAATAATTTTATACATGTGGCACCAAAAACACCAACACCAGAAGCAAAAGGAATCAATTGGAAGACATCAAACTAGAAAGCTTCCATGCAACAAGAACAAAATAACCAACAAAATGAAAAGGCAATGGATAAAATGAAAGAAATTACTTCCAGACCAATATTTCACTAAACAAGTATTTCCAACTGATTTGTTTTAATGGCTCAACAAATTGCTTTCAAGCATTTAATTCCCCAAAGAGAGCCTGGCTGGCAGGCTTGCTGATGGGACAGAATCTGAATTAATAGCCCCCCCATTCCTGCACACAGAGTGTGTGTGTTGTCCACCCAGTGAAATCTGGGTCTTTGAAAGAGACGGAAAGTGAAAAGATGGCCATGGGAACTACAACCAACTGAGGACACCACCAAGATCATCACAGAGTGGGCCATGCTGGCTAACAGGAGACATAGGACAGTCCCAGGCCAGTCATAGGGACCACAGATCCTGGCACCTTTTCAATGGGACAGCTTGACTGTGGCTCGGTTGCCCTGTGCTATAGAGAAAAAGGCTAATTTGTCATCATGCTAGAAGGGAGAGTGTCTACCCCACCCCACTGGATAGCCAAGAACAAGGAAGGCCACTAAGCTGTCATACTTGCCTGTCCCATTTACCTAGTCTCGGATGTGGGCTGTTTGCTGATCTTTCCAGCAAACATGCTCTCCTGGTCTTATCTGGGGAGCATGGGGTTGTGGAAGGACCTGGAGCTCCCCAGGACCTAGGGCTTTAGGTAACCACCCATCACCCGAACCTCCCAGAGGGGCTCCTCTGGTCATCAGCTCACACACTGCTCTGCTTTGCTGGAGAGAAGTGCCATTTGTTGAGGAGACCCAATATTCTCCTATTGTCTCTGTGTAAAGTGGATGGGGAGATCTTTCAGCAAGTCTTCAAAAAAGGTCATGTCAGAATTCAGGGACTCCATAAATAAACCATTAAAACAAAAATTTTTAAAGATTTTATTTATTTATCTTTAGACAAGAAGGGAAAGAGAGAGGGAGAGAAATATCAATGTATGGTTGCTTTTCATGCGTGCCCTGCTGGGAACTGGCCTGCAACCCAGGCATGTGCCCTGACTGGGAATCAAACTGCAACTCTGGTTCACAGTCCAGGGCTCAATCCACTGAGGTGCACCAGCCAGGGCAAAAAAAAAAAGATTTGATGTCATCATTTAATCTCTTTCTCTAACAAAAAGCAAATAGTCTTAGTCTTCTTGGCAACAGTTTATATTTCTCATCATTCTACATGGCTTGTAAAGTATTACCTCCAACTGAAATTTTAGAATAAACCCTGTTTTTTCTCCAGCCATATTCTGTGCTGTTATCCTAGTAGGCATGTGTTTCTGCTCCCATGTATCTAGAAGTACAAAGTGTATCTAGACTGGCTTGTGGGTCTCCTAACAAATATGTGCCTCTGATGCTCTGCACACTCTCTTCCATGGTGGGCAGGGGCTCAGAGGCACTGGACCCACTGGGCTTCTCCAGAAGTCAGAACAGGTCTGGACCTGTGAGTGTGCAGGGTGGTCTGCTGCTTCTGAGTGAGGATGAGAGTTCTGCTTCTGATCTATAGGAGTGAGTTCCTACTGAGCCATCCAATTGAAGAAAGCAGCTAGAAACTCTAGGCAATAATTGGAGAACAACCCTGGCCTGTGTGGCTCAGAGGACTGAGTGTTGGCCTGTGAACCAGAGGGTCATCTGTTCAATTCCCAGTCAGGGCATGTGCCAGGATTTTGGGCCAGTTCTCCAGTAGGGCACATGAGAGGCAACCACATAGTGATGTTTCTCTCCTTCTTTCTCCCTCTCTTCTCCTCTCTCTAAAAACAAATAAAATCTTTTAAAAAAATAATCAGGGAACAACACTTAAGACTTCAGAAAAATGAACAAAGACAAGAGAATCCTGCAGAGAAGTCAATTCTCACATGGAGCCAACACTAGATGTCCCCAGTTTACTATCACTGGGCTCTGAGAGCAGCCATAGGCTCGTGTCATGGTCAACGGTTTGGTGGGAAGTCCACTTTCCTCATGGTCAGCAAGGACAGGCAGCCAGAGTTTCTGGGGAAGAAGAGGGTAATCTCAGAAAAAAAGAACATCACAGAGAAACCTCAAATTTTGTTTATATACTTTTCAGTGTTTATGTTTTGGTGACTTTTCCCAAGTCACCAAACATAGTTCCAAACCAACTGACAGGCAAAAAGATGAGAGAGATGAAGATCAACATACCAGTTTCTTCCTGGTAAAAGGTGGCTCACGGGACCTGGCTTAGATGTGTGCCAAATATAAACCCTAAACCTGAACCCTGGAGTTGGACTTATCCACAAGGCCTCAGGTTGCTATAATCAACTGCACAAACCCATGAACACACAAATACACAGACAGTCCACACACCACAGACTGCTCTCCCTGTGTGTTTGAGGTTGGAGGAGCACCTAGTCCAACCCTCCCCAGCCAGATGAACCCAGAAAGACCCACCAGGGAACAGACTCACCTTTCACACAACTCCCAGCCTGAGAGTCTCCCCAGAGAGAAGGGTGCCCATGGGAACCAGAAGACCTGCTGGTTAATAGGCCACCTTCTGGAAGGGGACATTGGTGTAGGGCCTGAGTGTTCCCATTTAGCTCCAGGTGCCACCCTCTTAATTCCTGCATCCACAGAGGTGCCTTGGGTCTCTGTCCTCAGCCCAGTGGCTGCTGTTGCTGCTGCTGCCACTTCTTCCTGCTGGTGAATTCTCAGGTCTGGACTCTCTGCCTCATCTCTGTCCCCACAGGGTCTCCCAGGCTGGAGACTCAGCCCACTCCTGAAGTCTGATTGGAAGCTGCTCCTGCTGAAGCTAAGAAAGCCTGTTCCCCTTCTGAGTCCTCTGCTCCTTGTGCCTCCTCAGTAGCTGCCTCTCTTGCTTTCTAGGTTCCAGGCACCATAGCTGGGGAAACTTCCCAGAAAACAGGAATGGTCCCCATTTTCATTGCTCCTTGCCACATGGAAGATGTCCCAGGCACTCCCTTCTGTCCTTCACATCAGGCCAGCAGGACCATTAGGGCTCAACCTGCTTCTGCAGGTGGTCTTGTCCAGGTCCTCATCCAGGTGGGTCTGATGTTATTTTCTGAATTAAAAATTTTTGCTTGCTGCACAGAGCCCTCTTGATCACACAGAAGCCACTGCTGTTGGCAGAAGGGGCTGCCTGCTCAGCTTTCTCTGGCCCCAGAGGATTTTCTACTTTCCCTGAGTCAGGACATCCCCAGTGTGGGAATGTCTACCCAGGAGACTGCCCCTTGTTGATTTCTTACCCAACTGCTATCCACTGCTCATTCATGTGGTGATCTTGGTGACTCTCAGCAGGTTAATGGAAAAATGGGTACATTTATGCCAATATTCAGTACAGTGGTGCCCTAGTCGGCCTGCTGCCAGGGGACATGGGAGAGAGGAGGGGGCCCCTGGAAAAAGCTGTTGTTGTCTGTCTCAGACCATGTCTGGGTCTCACAAACCACGGAGGCCAGGAGCAAAGGACAGCTGTGCCCACCAGAGGCTCAGCTTACTAATTTCTACCCCCAAACGGTGGGTGATGGGGCTGGAGAGAGAGACACCACCCTCTATGTGTGCAGAAACCAGGACACAGTGTACTCTGGGAAAGAAACATCCTCATCAGTGTATGGAATCTGTCCAGATTAATATTCACTCCTTTCGGGGAAATAAAGAACATATGTGGAGGGTGGGAGAACCTTTCTCTGTATCTTAAATTTCATTAAACTAGGACTCGTAGTCCCACCCAGAGGGAGTCAGACTCAGGGAACAAACATGGAAACCTTCAACCTAAGAATGGTGCTTCTCCAGCCCTGTGTCTGAACACAGACACCTAACTCTGTTCCTCTACACCCTCTCAGAAAATCTGGGCCATGAGTACAGTGGGGTTTGCTCATTTTTTTGTATCTTTCCTCCAAAAAGGGGACTGCTGAGGGCTGGTCCTGCTCATTGCTGGAGGTCCCCCACGCTGGCCCTCCAGGCCCTGAGTGTCCCTCCTTGTCCTCCATCCCTGCTGCCACAAGTCCTGATGGCTGAGAACCACTGTGGGACTGCAGGAGGAGGGAACTGTGCCTGAAAACACTTGGAAAGTTACTTTCACTTCTATTTTCCCTGCTTGGGAGGAGCCCTTTCTGGGTGAGTCCATTACAGACTTCTTGCTCAGGGCTTGGTCGGCTGAAACCAGGCTGAAACCAGGCTGAAACCAGGCTGAAAGGAGGCAGGGGACACCAGAGGGATCAGAGTTCTGGCAGGGCCCAGGGCAGGACGATGGCCAGTACGGGCAGCAACCTCAGGACCAGGTCAGTCTCTGCCTTCCTTTATTTAACTTCCTCTCTGGCTGTGCTGCTGCTTGACTGTCTGTCATTAGACACTCAACTAAACCTTGACGTTAGCCCTGCTTAACACGTACACTCACACTCAGTGTAATGAAATGCAGGAATATACAATAAGGAAATTGGATCTTTAAACCGCACAGGGACAGCTGCTAGTGTGAGCACAGCAGCCACAGCCCTGAAGACACTTGTGTTACACCTACTGCTCTGCTGATGGCCCCTCTGGACTCAGCCTTTCTTTCTGACTTTGAGAAAGGGATTTGTTATTTTCTCATGACCTCTGAACTCTCTCATTTTCTTCTGGCCCCTCCACCTTAACCTAGGTTGTTTCAAAGGGGGTACTTCAGAAAATATAAAATTCAGGCTAAACATCTGTCTTTGGGTGCCTTGGTCTCCTACCTGACCTGGGTACAGGTCAGTACTGGGCCTATCCCAGTCTCTGACTGGGGGTCTGGCTCTTCCTCCGGGGCCCTGATGAGGAAGTCAAAGAACAAGGAAGGACCAAGATGCCAAAGACCAGTGCAGACTGGCGTTTCATTTGTACTTTGATTTTCTGCTCTGGGGGGGTTTTACCTCTGACAAGGAGAAGGCTAGAAACCCAAACTTTCTGTTTAGTAATGAGTCCTAAATTACATTACTTAATGAGTTTAATTGTTTGTTTTTTGAATCCAAAAGAAATACATTCTACTTTCTTTGTCATGAAGTTTCAAATGACAGGGATGTATACAGAGGGAAGCAGTCCCATTCACCATTCACCCCCTGCGGCTTCCATTCTTGGGCCTGCTGAGTGTTTTTGGCACAGCCTTTTATGTCTTTTCTATACATTTACATGAAAGCACGTAAAGCATGTTTTCATGTAAATGAAAACATCACTTGTTAGGAAAACATGTTAGGAATTCTTAACATTTTTTCATGTTAGGAAAACACGCCTTGTTTTCCTAAATGCATAATTTCAGTCTTGTTCTTTCAGTGAGATTGTATTGTCTATACCATTCTAGATTTTACATTTTTAAAATTCTAACATTAAAATTATTAGGGTTTTTTTACGTTAATCAACATAAGGATCTACCTCATTCTAATTAAAAGGTGCATACTGCTGCATGGCATTGTTTTCCATAGTTGGTAAATTATGTTCCATTTAATCCATTGAGGTGCTTTTAGTCGTTCACTGTTACCAACAAACTGTGATAATAACAATTACATATTTCTTTATGTTTTTGCATATAAACAAATATCTGTCTTATGTCATACATCAAAAGGTAGAATTGTTCAGGCAAAGGGTACTGATGTTCACTTGTTCATAGATGCTACCAAACTGCCTTCCTCGTGGCTGAACCACTGCATTCTCCCTCCGCTGGCTGAGGAGCCCTCTCTTCACACACAGACTTCACAAAGGAGCTGAATAAAGGGATGCAGCCTGTTAATTGGCATTCTCGATTGGGTGGGAGTTTGAACAGGTTTTCAAGTTTATTGGCCTGAAATTGCCTCTTCTATGAATTGTTGGTTTATTTTTGGCCAAAGTAGTAAGTTGATTGTCCTTCCTTTAATGACAAGGGAGGGTTTGTGACATACTCCCAACTTCTAATAATGCTCCCTTGTCTTTAACTTTTTTATAGCAACTTCTATTGCCGTTAAAGCTTTCAAATTTACAGTAGGAACTTATAGCATTGATTTTATAAGATAGGTGCACCCTGTTTATCACAAATAAATAAAAGCAATGCTGAAAGTTACTCGTGAACTCCACGCACACTGTCTTTAACTGGAGTTCTTGTGTTCATGAGATGACAGATTCAATTCCACCTTTACTTCAGGGAAAGTTTCTTCTCTAATATTCACAAAATGTATTTTTTTTAATTTGGGGATAACACTCTTCCTCCATGCATGCACCTTTAGCTCTCACAGCTTTATTTGTCCCTAATAAATTGGCTTTTTACTTCCTGTTCATAATAGTTGTTTCAAATTTTCTTCTATGACAACTATTTCATTTTTAGTAGTTCTTGTGGGGTTTTCTTACTACTAATTTTTTGAAATACTGAGTCTGTGAGTTTCTTCATCTCCTAGCTGTAGCCCTCTGTCTGTGTGAAGTCCAGGTAATCAGTCTCCAGCTGTGGCCAGAGCTGAGCTCTGCTTTCCTAGGAGGAAGTGACTTCCCAGCTTTCTGCTCTCTCTCTGTTTCCTGGACCTCATCATAATGGTCACAGCCAGCTCTAAATGTTGAGCCTTTGGGTAGGTAATTCCACTCTGCTTTTCAGGGACATTTGGCATGATTTCTTTAGCTTTTTGGCCTGAAAAACTTCTGCGTATCCTGAGGGGGAATCTGACTGGGTGTTGGGACCCCTCACTCCAGTCCTGCCTGACCCTTACAAGCTCACCTGTCTTCCTTGCTCCCAGCAGAACTCCTTGTCCTTGACCAAGGCTAGGTTCTCATTCTCTGCTCTGGGACTAGTTTTTTTCCATATTTTGAATGTTGTCTTTTGAGGCAGAAAATATTTCATATTTTTTACTAATTTATCAGTGTTTTTCTTTATGGATCAAACTTTTGATTTCATAGCTATCTTTTTTTCTTCTATAACCTAAAGTCACAAAGATTTCTCAAAAAGTGATCTCGTTTTCTCTTTTACACAGTGCCAGCTTTTGCAATTTATGCTCATACCAGCAATGAATGTCTGCTTCTCTGAATCTTCTCCCAAGCTGCATTGTCACTTGTGAAATTGTGTTTGCCAATCTAGTGGGTGAGAAATGGTTTCTCATTGATATTTTAGTATGTATGTATTCATATGTTTATTGGATATTTTTTATTTTCTCTAAGTGACTGTTCAGATGCATTTTCCTTGGCATTATATGTCATATTTTGTCAATAGGGTGGAGTCTTTATATATCAGATATAATAACACTTAGATCTGTGAACTTAAAATATAGTTCTACATTCTTTTACTATCTCACTGAATTTTTAACATTAAACCAATTAAGTCTTCTTCTACTTACTTTGCTTGACTCAGATATTTTTTCTTTCATGTATATTCTTAAATTACCTCATCCACTTTCAATAGGATTACAAACTGCAGATGCACTACACTTTTACAATAATTTCAGGATTGACACTTTAAAATTGATGTTTTTCTACCTGAAAGCCCCTTCCACATCCCCATTTATTTAGAGCTTAATAATTTTCTTCAATAAGATACTATAGTTTCTTTCACATAGTTTATAACTTTCAGATGTTTATAAATATATGAATGTGTATTTACTATTGTGTTTGAAGTAATATTTTCTTTCTTTTGAACATATGTTGTTGCAAATAAAATCTGTTCATTTTATGTACCTTTTAAAAAATTCATGCCTCTTGGCAAATTCTTTTTCTAGTTCTTAGTGGATTTATTTATGTCTCTTATCATTTTCTATATGTTATCATATATTATATTATATTGTGTCTTCTAAAAATATTTACACCAATGAATTTTTTCTTATCCTATTGCATTAGCTAAAACATACATGTGAGTAAACTGTGGTAATAATAGGCATCATTGAATGGTCTCATCACTTCAATGTTTGCTGTACTATTTCCTGTTTTTTGAGAGTTTGTATTGTGTCACCTTTAAACTATTTCATGTAGTTTCTCTAAAAATAGCAGCGTAGAGTCTCCAAATTTTAAAAACTAATTTATGAATATAGCTATATACTTTCACTGCTTTTGTTTATTGTTGCAATAAATTTCATAAGAGGTTTCCGGATATGTAACAGTCTTTACTCAATCTCATTCCACTGTCTTCCTGTATTTTTTTTCTCTAAAACAACCTCTAACTGCAAGATCCATTTCTCCTCTTCCCAGTAAAGGGCTTTTTGTTTTCCATCATACAGTTTTGGGGTGTTGCTATTATTTTCACATGCAGCAAGTTGATCTTTTACCAATTAACACTTTCTGGGACTTCTTTTGTAATACAGATAATGATGTGTTGGCATACATTTCAAAATATTAAAAATAAATTGTAGTTCCTTGTTTTCAGCATACAAGATTATGTAATGTATCTTTCTAACTAATTTCTCCAGAGCCTGTACAATAATTTTTGCTGGTTGAAAAAGTCTAAACCTGGAAGTAAAAGCATTTTTTATATTTATAAAGCATTTATTCCATTATTTGTGTTTTGAATTTTTCTATCACATCAATATGAGCATTTTTTGTTGGTGCTGTTATGGTTCATGTTTACATACCATAACTTTTCTCTCTGTGACTTTAACAACTTTAATGGCACTTTGTCTTCCTTGGGTCTCTTGCTGGATTCTATTTTTGATCCTGTGCTTTCCAATATCACCACTGTTTCATCTACATCAAAGATTTTGCATAATATAATTTTTGTACTTTTTCCTGTTTTAACTTTTGAATTCCTCATTGTTTTCCTTGTTCCTTTTTTGTCTAAAAATGCAAGCTATGTTTTCTTTTTATTTTACATCTTCCTGTTTTAAGTGACATTAAAACTCTTAATTTTAATCAACCAGGTTTATTTTCAATTTTTAAATTTATTTTTAATCTATATGTTTGTAGTTTTGAATTTGAAACCATATTATTCAAATATTTGAAAAAAAAGGACTCATGGTCAACACAGTGTGGGGAACTGGGGCAGCAGGTTATAAGGGGACAAGAGGTAATGAAAAAATACAATGAAAAATAAATTTAACAGTATAAAAACAAGTCATTTAACTGCAATTACCCTTTACCACTCAGCTCTACACTTTAACTTGTTAATGTACTTTGCAGCCTTACATTGAAGTACTTATCATTTTGCAAAATAAAAATCTTTTCTTTCTAGAATAACCATTTGGATACAGATTTAGTTGAATACCAACTTAGGTTTTTCATTATTGGAACTATTATTAAGGGTATTGTTTTATTTAATCCTGAATTCTAACTTTTCAATGCTAGCATGTATAGAAGCCATTATTATTTTACATTATTTTATACTCATTGTCCTTGCTATACTTACTTCTTTGTTACAAGAGATTTTTTGGAGAATTCTTTAGGATTTTCTGTGTAGGCAATTGTGTCATCTGCACAGACAGTTTTATTTCTTCCAAACTCGATAGTTTTAATTTCCTTTTCATTTTCTAGTGTGCATTCCAGCACAATATTGAATAGGACTTATAAAGGGAACATCTTTCCTTTTCCTGATCTTAGGGGGAAAGGGTGCAGTTTCTCAACAGGAAGTCTGATATTAACTACAGGCTTCTGTGGATGTTCCTTCTCCAGTTGAGGAAGTTCCTTTTTGTGTCCAGTTTGCTAGGACATGAATGGATGTGGATTTTGTCAAATGAACTTTCTGCATCAGTTTACATGGTCACTCCATTTGTCTTCTTCAGCCTCTTGATATGGTGGATTACATTGGTTGATTTGGAACATCAAAGCAGCCTTACATACTTGGGGTAAATTCCAGTTGGTCATGGGGATAATTTTTTTATACATCGTTATATGCAATTTGCTAATGTTTTGGTGAGGATTGTTTTGGTAGTGAAAGGTACCAATAATTCTCCTCTGGTTTGAAAAAGAAAGCTTATAGTCTTCATAATATTTAGGAACACAGATGTTAATGAAAATATTATTATCACAGCAGTGAAATGACCAGCTAAACAGCAGAATTATGTATTCCCTGTTTATAGCTTTCACAGGAAATAGCAGATGTTACTGAAAATTCAAATGTGTAAAAACATTCGTTATGTACAACAACACAGACAGATATATTTTGCCCCAAAGTAGGAGTCCCAGTAAAAATGATTGATATTCTTGTGATTCAGTTTAGATCTTAACATGTCATTATTAAACCACATCTTATTATTGGTGAACTAGTTTTATAATTCAGAATGGTATTTCTCTTAACAATTGTAGGTAAGTGAGGAGAAACTTTGTATTTCACTTTTTGTGATTTATTTTCTCTTAGTTGTTAATTAAGATGCATTTTTAAGGTTAAATTCTATTGTTTTCATTGTGTTTTATTCCTCTGTGATGACTTGTTTATTCCATCTCACTTTTATACAAATTTAATTTTTTTCTTGTTTAAATTCCCATCTCTCCACCTTCTCTCCTTTGACAAACATTAGCTTATTCTCTGTATGTATGGGTCTGTTTCTGTTTTGTTTTGCTCTGCTTTGTTTATTCATTTATTTTGTGAGGTTCTTTATTCCACATATAAATGATATCATATGGTATTTGTTTTTCTCTGGCTTACTTAATTCACTTACTATAATACCCTCCAGGTCCATCCATGTTTTCACAAATGGCAAAATTTCACACTTTTTATTGCTGAATAATATTCTATTAGATATGTGTGTGTGTTTATAAAACATCTTCTTTATGCACTTCTCTACTGATAGATGTCTAGATTGCTTCCATATCTCAGCTGTTAGTAGTAATGCTGCAATGAACATAAGAGAACATATATCTTTTTGAATTAGTGTTGTTTTCTTCAGATAAATGTCCAGAAGTGGAATTGCCATATCATATGGCAGCTCTATTTCTACTTGTGTGAGGAGCAATCTCCATACTGTTTCCCACAGTCACTGCACCCTTTTACAGTTCCACAAACAAAGTCCAGGAGTTCCCTTTCCTCTACATCCTGCAGGCACTTGCCATCTGTTGACTTATTGACGATAGCTACTCTAACAGGTGTGAGGTAATATCTCATTGTGCTTTGAATTTGCATCTCCCTGATAATTAGTGATGTTGAGCCTCTTTTCATATCTGTTGGCCATTTGCATGTCCTCTTAGGAGAACTGTCTGTTCAGGTCCTCTGTCCATTTTTTTTTTGATTTTTTTGTTTCTTTTGTGTTAACTTATATGCATTGTTTGTATATTTTAAATGTTAATCCTTTATTAAATGTGTGAACATTTGCAAATATCAGTAGCTTGTCTTTTAATTTTGGAAATGGATTCCTTTATTGTGCAAAAACTTTTTAGTGTAATATAATCCCATTTATTTATTTATTTATTTTATTTTTCTGTAAACAATATGTCCAAAAAATGTTTCTATGAATGATGTCAAAGGGCTTACTGCATGAGTTTTTTTCTAAAAGTTTTAAGGTTTCAAGTCTAACAGTTAAGTCTTTATTCTGAGTTTATTTTTATCTCTGGTATAAGGAAATGGTCAAATATCAATTTTTATACATGTAGCTATTCAGTTTTGTCAACACCACTTATTGAAGAGACTGTCTTTACCCCATTGTATACCTTTGTCTTAAATTAACTAGCCATATATGTGAGAATTTATTTCTGGGCTATATTCTAGTCCGTTGATCTATATATCTGTTTGTTTTAGCCAATACTATACTGTTTTGATTATTACAGTTGTATAGTATAGTTTTATGTCAGGGAGTGTGATATTTCTCACTTTCTTTCTTCTTGAGATTTGGCTATTTCGAGTCTTTTGTGGCTCCATAAAAAATACAGGATTAATTCTAATTCTTAGAAGAATGTATTTCAATAGGGATTGCACTGAATATATATGTTACTTGAGGTAGTAAGGACATTTTAACAATATTAATCCTTCCAAATCATGAATATAGTACAGTATATTTTTCCATTTATTTGTATCTTCTTCAATTTCTTTCATCAATGTCCAATTGTTTTCAGAGTAAAGGTATTTCACCTCTTTGGTTAAATTTATCCCTAAGTATTTTAGATGTTTTCATGCAAATGGGATTGTTTTCTTAATTTCTTCTTATGATCATTTCTTATTGATATATAGAAACACAACGGATTTTTGTATATTGATTCTTTATTCTGCACCTTTATTTATGTCATTTATTAGTTCTAATAGTTTTGGGTAGAGTTTTTAGGGGTTTTTGTTGTAATACCATGTCATCTGCCAAGAACTAGAGTTTTACTTCTTCCTTTCCAAATTATAATGACATTTATTTCTTTTTCTTGTCTCATTGTTGTGGCTAGAACTACCAATACTATGTTGAATAGAAAGTTTTAATAAGAAATATTCCAAATATGTTTAGGAGAAGACATGTGTACAATGACTTCAATTGGGACACTCTGGACATTTTTTATAATATGTATGTCTTTCTGATCCTCCATGCTTCTTCTATTATATCTTTGTTAATTGCACCAATTCCATTTATCATGGTACTGCTCAGAACTTTTTATTTTATTCATGTTGATTCTTCACATTCTATCCTTCATGTATAAAATGTTACACCCTCAAAATCGTCAAAATATTCATGACCATTTTATCATGGTATCCTTTCTCCATAGGATGTCTAAAGAAGACTACAAACTTATGTGTGACATTGCAGTCAAACACTTCAAAGAACATAAGGCTGAGATTTCAGATGCAATAAAAGCATCATATCCTTTCCTGGAAACCCTTCGTGACCGTAAATTAATCACCAATGAAATGTATAAAGTAAGTGAAGTTTATGATGTCACAATCTGGTAAACCAGCCCCACATTAGTTGTTTTGGTAGTTTGGAATCAAGTGTCAGGGCACAACTAGACAAGTGAGGGGTCTCCTGTAAGTGGAGGCCTTCTCAAATACTGCTTGCTCTAAGTGTTCCTAGAAAGTGAAAAGGGGAAGCAGGCATGACTGCAGGCAGTCGTGCTCCTGCCTGAAGGAACAGGACTTGTTGGTGCCCCCTGGAGTCGAGGTGAATAACACTGGAGATAGGCTGGATCTGAAGTTTATGGGCCCCATAGGTGTACAATATAATGCCTTGTAGGTGTTAGATGTACAATATAGCAAAAACTAGAGATTAAAGGTATTTTTAATGAATTGGGTGAATAACTTTAATCAACTGATTTAATAATATAATGTACACAGCATTCTATTCCAATGAACATCCATTTAAACGCTTAGATCTGAGAACATTAAAATCCACAGAAAATGAATATATTGTTAGGACAAATTTCTAAGTAGTTACATTCTATTCTCTCTTTCAGTTTTCTTTTTCTTTGTAATTTCTGGAATCTTGAAATGTAGATAACTCTAGCAAAAGATACAGGTGGAGATACAAAGATGCAAATCTTCTCTTTCCCTATGCATAGGCTCCTTTACAGCAAAGCTCACAGGAAGGGAACGATCATCACCTGGCTTCTTGGAGCTTTTCCAGGCCTAGTTGGTCCTAGGGAAGGGACAAGTGTCTTTCATTCAACAGAACATCAGTCTATCACCTGCTCAGTCAATTCCTAAAACATTTGCCAGGTTCTGAATGGGCTACATACATATCATTTAACTTTGAACCAACTTTTGTTCTCCAAATTGCTCCTCCTTCCATATAATATAAATGAGAGTGATGAGATCGAATGCACAAATGTGTATTTTTAAGAAAAAAAGATTTACTTATTTGTAGCTATACAAATATGGGGAAATTTTAGAACTGTATATGAGAAGATACCTATGTAGGAGAATTGTAATATATTAAAAGGAAATCAGATCCTAGGGCTCTTCTGTAACTTAAAATTCTGTATTCATGTTTCCCCATTCACTATTTTTAAGGAGTCTATAAAAACTTGTGAAGACCCATCAACTGTACCAAAAGTGGTGTATAAAGTCCTTGACAACATGAAGAGGAATCATGTCCTGCCGCTTCTGGAAACCTTGTTCAGCAAGTTCATCATGGAGAACTACCCTGACTTAAATGGCATTTGTGAAGGCTTCAGAGATGGTAATTAGGTTTATAGCCTACCTTTCAATGTCCATGGCAAGGTTTCTTTGACAAATATATTTTGAGCGTGTGTCACACATGATGCTGGCCCCAGGTGACAATGCAATTAAGAATACAGACATCGTGAGCCTTCTCAAAGCTTTTGGTATAGTGACTACGGTATAAAATACACCTAGATGTCTGCTTAACTAAGCATTTAAACTCTCACAACCATTAGAGTCACAATCACATCAGATTCACTTCAAAGAGCAAATGACAACAAACTGCATCTTCAAGGCACCATCAGATGCTGTTCTCTTTGCACGTGTCCACATAGCACACCATCAAGTACACTACTCTCTGCCTCAGCTGACAGCTCAGCTGTGGGTGCAGGATCCGCCTGGCTTAGCAGCACCATGACCAGGGGACTCAGTGTCTCATGGAACAACTCTGTAGTCATTACTTTCAGGGACCCCATGAGAGACAACTGAGGTACAGGAGTCACCAGATTGGAGGAAGACCTGCTATGGCTTGTAGTTGACATGGAGTCTTTCTGAGTCCAGTCAAGGGTCATTTTTCAGCCTAACCCCACTGATGATCTGGTAATACAGAAAAAAGAGACCACCTTCATCAGGTGTCCAGAGGAATGAACAAGAAAATTAACCCAGGTCAAATTGGCCCTTAAACAAAGATAATGGATGTATTGGCTCTTTCTCCACAGGGAGTAAGACAAGCATTAATCAAATAATTTCCAAATGAATTTCTCTGCCAGAAACTGTGTTTGATACCACACAAGAGTGATTGATTCACCACTTTTTTCTGAGACTCGCGATGTATAATTTCTACCTGTAGTCCGAATTTGTGGTTCAAACTATCCAGCCAATAATTTTAAAATTATTATCACTCATTATAATTTCTTCTTCCTATAATTTTTGTTTTGACTTTCCAGAAAAATTTCTATTTCAACCTGGTTTATTATCCACCAATATCTCCCAATAACAATGGAGAATTCACAGGGAAAAGAATTATATGAACTTAGTAGTGAGGATGCTATGGAAAAAACACTCGGCTGGTGCACTGGTCTCACCTTTTTGGCAGCCTCGCAGACCCTGGTCCAGAACTCTTGAGATGTCCTCCAGTGCCAGGATATTCAACCCCTCCTGGCAGCTTCAGCCAGTCTCACGACAATTGGGCCCCATGAAGGTCTTCCTAATTCTTTCTGGGTCCTCAACTGTCTCTTTGGGAAGTGCTCATCCTCCTGACCCAGTAAACTCCACCCTTCTCTTGACCACCTATTTATTTAAAGTTTTTGTGCTTTCATGTTTATACATGCAGCTACTTACAGGATCTTTGTCCTTCTCGAAAGCAAATTGTTTCTTCTCCTTACAGTTTGAAGAGGCCAGAAAATACGCTTCACTTCCATTTCTTTTGACACATGCTTTTCCAGACATCTGTAATTTTTTTTACATACATAACAAGGTCACGATGTTTTGCACAACCCCTTTATCCTAACATTTGAGTGACTCCTTTCTATGTGGGTAACATAAGGATGCCCTTTTGGGGGGTTCTCTTTTATGTACCAGAAAGAGTGTGGAACTAGACCATGAGGACTGGAACTCACTGAGTTCTGAGTGACCAGAAGGCTGAAAATTCCTAAACATGCACACTTGATGTCCCTGCACTCTGATGGAGATCTCTAACTTCTGTTCTCTCTCTGTTCAGCGATCCTAAAGAAAATTTTTCATGAAGCAAGTTTTGGAAATGAAAGTGCAGAGAACTCTAATACTCAACTGAGACTTGAACAAGGTGATTACAAACAGATAAAAACAGATTCTCTTCTGCTAAGAAGAAAGGAGAAGTGGGCTTAGTGCTCACTACTGCCCTTGGGTGGAAGTATCACTATGTGCCCATTTACAGAAGAAGAGACTGAAATCCAGACAGACCATGTATGCAGTTGCCTTGGGGTCGAATAAGCTGTATGAACTCGGGCCTTCTTAACCAACAGCCCATGTTGTAAACCCTGTACATTCCCAGGTAAACTCATGGGAAGGACAGACACTTGAGGCAAAAATAGGGAAATACATGCAGAAAGAAAAATACAAAAAAAAAAGAATACCAAGAGCTGGAGGAAGTGAAGGAAAACCAGTTGCTGAACTCTGATGAAAAGGCCCGCAAAGCAGAGTGAACAGGCCTGCAGAGGGAGGGTGTGTGTGAGGCAGGCTGGGGCGTCCGGTTAGACCACAAGTCTGGGGTTCTCTGGGGACAAAACAGGTTCCCTTGTTTCATCTGTGGCTGAAGAGACAAGCCATTACTAATTACCAAGAAGCTCATGGATGTCATAGTGAGGTGGCCTGACTGAGGCCAGGGGTGCAGGTCTGCTTTGATCCCTGGGAAAACGGGTAGTCAAGTCCTACATTGTAAAGATTAAAATGGGACTGGAAGAGAATTGCACAGCCCACACTCAATTCTGAAATAAGGTTCTAATTTCTTCTTTCAGGAACTGGCGAAAACCCATATCAATTTTTGTCCTGGCTCTTCCCCGACCAGTCTAATCGCACAGGTCTGTTCCTTTTTGCTGTTCTGTGATTCTTTGCTGTTTTTTGTTCCTTTCTGCAATAGGCTGTGGTGGGAGGGCTGCTTCTCTTTAGTATGGAGTGCTCAGCATTGTCCATCCTGGCATGTGCAATGTCTCCAAAGATTTACAAAACAGAGTCTTCATACACTGAGTTGCCTGGGAGGGTTGGTCCTCTCATTCCCACATGTGCTTGTTGCCAAGTGTTGACAGGTCTGGAACCTATTGTCCATGTGCCTGGCTTCATGGCCCCTGTGTCTGTCTTGCTTTAATAGGCTGTGGCCTCGGCTGATGATTTTACATCCTGAGGTGCTCTGTACTACCAGAGACAGGTTAGCAGTGATGACAGTGTTCCTTGGGGGAGAGTCCCTCACCTGTTGAAACCTTTACACAGCACCATGTGCCTCCCATGCAGACCCTCTTGCACCATCCCCAGCACAGCAGGCCAGATGCTGGTCAATACTACCAAATGGGCCTCTGAACACACATTTAAAACTTTAATAACCAATAACCACTGTTTACAACTCTTAACATTTCCTCAGTCTATAACATACTTACTAACATTGTTAAAATATTTAAAATATAAGAAATTAAAGACATGAATCCCGAAAAGTTAATTATCTGGTCAGTCACCATATCACTTATAGTAATATAAGCCATACTTTATTTAATCTACCGAAACAGTTAAAACGATGGTATGTCATCTGTGTTTTTCAGAAGACATAGAATCAATCACCTTCGAGACTCGGGCTACTTGTCCAAGTTCAACCACTGAGACTAGGGATCAAATTCTGCTGCAGGGCAATGTCAGAGCAGGAGGTCTGGTGACCCACAGCTAGCTTCCAATTCTGCCCTGAGACTTTGGGGAAATGACCTCCCCTCTTTGTCACTCAGTGTCATCATCTATGAAATGGAGGTGATAATAGCACCGCACTCACAGGGTGACAAGTTATATATCATGTAAAGAATTCAAAGTCATGCATGAGTCTTTATTAGTGTTCCAAGGACTTTTTTAATATTGCTGTGGTTATGATCATTATCATTAGTATTGGGCCAGAGTCTAAACTGTTATCTATACAGTAAACTGTGGGGTTTTCTTTTCTCACAAATGTTCATGGTGGATTTAATTTTACCCCCAGCTGTGGAGCAGGGATCAAAGCAATATCAACCTCAGGCCCAAGAAAATAAATTGAGGATCACAGGTTCCCCATCCTTATATCACTCTAGTGCATAATAAATTTATGTCTTTATTCCCCAACTCTTCTTTGGAAATAAGTAACAAGGAGGAGACTCAGGGAACTTCCTGCACCATGGGACGTATAATTCTGTAGCTTGTGTGAGATGTGTTATTTAATAAAGGATATTATAAATTAGCATTTTTTGTAAAATAAACACAGAGTGATTTTTAAAAGGCACCATGATACTCCCAGTAAATTACATTTAGTAAAACAGTTAACACTTAACACGCATCCAACATTGATCAAAGCATATTCTTAGCAGTTCTTCTACCAGTGCAGCTGGTGGGAGCAGGAAGGGTTGAGAGGAAGGAATTGTGACTAGCAATGACCAGAGAAGGAATTTAATGTGGGGGTGGGGGTGTTGGGTGGAAGAATGACATTATAACCCAGATAATGTGCAACAAACCACAAGTAAATAATACACCCAAGAGTCTGACCTAGCAGGATCGGTTGACTGTGACATGAGCAGGCATGGATAACACGATGTCTGATGCCTCCAACCCCAAGAGGAGGCTCCAAGGAACTTGGATGTAACATAAAACACATACCAGGGCCAATGTTCTACGTTAAAATTGTGGAAATTAAATTTCAAATCATCTGTACATAAAGTACTTTGTTTAGGAAAAGAGCAGTAGATAAAATAATGGAAGTTGCGCTGATAAAGTTTTTCCATTCGAACAGTATTGAGGTTGGTGGGAAAAGAGTGGCATGGGTCAGTGGAATCAGTAATGAATGAGGGAGCTTCAGTGTAGGAAAGAGAGTGTGCTGGTCCTGAGTAGTGTATCCAGGACCTTATTGTTTCTTCCTCCCATCTACCCTTTGTCTCTGCCCACAGACCCATGCAGACTTGCTTGACAGCTCACTGGCTACTGCTTCCTGCTGGGCTCCTAGCCTGGGTCACACTAGCCAGATACTGGGGAGTGGGAGCAAGGGGGAAGCTTGGTGTTTCCCATTCACTGTCTTGGGCAACAATTCTGGCAGCAGCAGCAACACTGGTGACTCTATCTTTCACCAGGCAGGCAAACATGATCCCCTTTCTAGGTACCCGACAGCCTGGGCACATAACCTCACCCTTGATTCCTCCCATAGCTTCCTATTCACTATTTTTGGGTTGGAATTCTCAGTTCTTCCATTGGCTGTATCCTGATCAACTGGATTAAACTCCTTCTGCTCTAGAAGCTTAGAGAAGTTTCAATTTTCTCATTGGACCTTGATAGATAAAGAAAGCAAATAAAATATCTATGAATCATACATAGTCTTGGTACAGCTCCACCTGATAATAGACTCTCAGAGTGCCTCTCTGAAACAGAAGACATAAATGCAATGGGTAGAAGTACAATCTGGGACAGCAACGCATTAGAAACCAAACACGTGATTGAACAATGTGCCCAAGAGTTTGAGTCACTAGGCAAGACTGAGTGGCTGAGTAGAATGAGTGTGGAGGGGAACTGGCAGGTGGGTAAAGGCACAGGGAGACTACAGTGATGACTGGAGTGCTAGACAGGAAGAAATTACAAAGAAAGACAAAGTTGACATAGATGAGGGGTTTATGGGTCAAAAGATAGTGAAGAGAGAAAGAAAATAAGAGAAAGTAGAAAACATAACTGAGAATGGATAAACTAACAAATCAAGTAGGACAGCAGGGCCAGGTCTAGGGCAAGACAGGAAGACCCTGTGACACACATAAGGAGGAGCTCACTCTCAAAATCTCTTTAGTATGGAGTGCTCAGAATTGTCCATCTTGGCCTGTGCTATTTACAAAATAGAGTCTTCATACACTGAGTTGAAGTACCTTCTTTGATGTGCCCTGAGACCCTGTTGGCCCTGGTGGTCAATGATAAAAATGTAGAGAAATAGTATAAGGAGACAAAGATACAGTGGGAAATGAATATGAATAAGTAAAAAATGGAAAGAGAGACACAAAGATAACTGTGTTGAAGTGAGTAAAGGACAATGAGTGAAGAACTAGCAGGGAGAAGACCAAGCATTGTCTGGTTGGAGGAGACAGTCACCCAAAGAGGGCACAGTGGGCTGCTCCTGACACCACTGAGAAGGCAAGGTGTCCACAGTGACCAAACTGGCCCTGGAACCCTCTCTGATAAAAATAGGCTGCTACCTTGATAACTAGAAATAAAAGTAAAAATTAAAAAAAAACAGTGGAGTTACAGGGAGAAGGGTTTAACTGTAGTGAGAGTGCTCAGTCCCTTTGGGGAGAGAAACAAAATCCTTCATCAATTGTAATTACTTTCAGGAGCAGAGCTACCCTACCTGGAAACTGAATCAATTCCTGCTCTGTAGATCCTGTGGGTATAATGAAGGAACACTCAGTTTTCAATTCAGGAGATCAATGGGAAGCCCAAGCAAAGACTGAGTGTAATCAGGCATCAATATAACAGGCTAGATTGGCTGGAAGAATGTGTGATGTGAATCGTGGTAGCAGGTAGGGGTCTGAAGTACATCATATGGTCTATGGAGGCTGTCCTGGTGGCCTGGGTTAGAGGTAATAAAGGGAGGAAATCAGTGCCTTATGTAGCAAGTTCAACAGAAAAATATCCCCTGTGAGTGGAAAAATATAAAAAACAGAAAAGGTAAATTAAAGTGTTGATGTCAGAGAGTATTTTCTATGCTCAAGGCAAATAATTCAGAGAGCCAAGATATTCATGAAAGAAGATTTTAAAGAAGACACAGGAAGACAAGTAAATATATAAAGAAGTACCATCACCAGAAACAAAAATAGCACAAACAGGCTAAACCAAGAGGAAAGTGCAAAATTAAAATAAGAATGAAAGAAAGAGATAGAATGGAAGTGGAAGTAATAGAAAGCAAAGGTAAGAAGTAGAATGAGGCTGGGATCGGATCTAGAGTAAGGATGGAAGTAGGAGACAGGGTGACTGTGGGTAAGAATCGCTGCAGAGTGGGCACAGCTGCCCCCTGTGCCTGAATGTCACCACCTTCTGATTAGGACCTGGAGCCACTTGCAGGCCACATATGTAGGGCACAGCCCGGGGGGACCTGAGTTAACTTAGCTTCTAGGTCTTCCCTGTGCTCTTGTCATGAGGTTTCCTATCCAGGGCTCCTTGGCACCTCCCTGAAACTCTAAGGGGTTTTTGTCCTCTGTGCAGTGACCAGCAGTGAGGACTCTGTGGAACGTAGAGACAGAGAACAGCCTCCCAAGGCTTCCACCTCAGCACTGAAAAGAAAACCAGGTAAGGAGGTGGGAGCTCAAGGCTTGGGCTGCAGGACCTGAATTAAGAGCAACTCTGTCCTGGGTCATGTTCTGAGTTCATGCTGCACTATGGATCCAGTTCATCTTGGAATCTCATTCTCTGCATTTATTTTACTGAACCTTTTGGGAATGTGCAAGGAGATAAGAATTCATATGTATACGTTTTTTTTAAAAAAGGGGCCTATTTATTTATATCTCCTATTGATCAACCTATGCATCTATCTATTGATTATATAGTAGAGGCTAGGAAAGTAATGAATTTGTTTGAAAACTAAGTCTATGACTATAAAGTGTTGGTTGGATTTTTACAGTGGTTTCTAAAGAGAAAAGAATGCAAAGTGTATCTTTATTGGAAGGTCATATTGTCATCAGGTCACAAACTTGGAGTAGTGTCAAGGGCCAATTCTTTCAGTTATCTAGTGTTAGCAGAAATGGATAAAGAATTTTGACATCCAAAGGATTGTTTTGGAGGGAGTTCTTCAGCAAGTTATGAACATATAGTGACTTTTCAAAGGACCTTTGCAAAGAGTGTCTTTCTTTTTCCTTTACAGTAACCCTGAGGGTTAAGCAGAATGGACAGTGGTACTCTGGTTTCTAGATGAGGGGACACAATCACATAAATGTTTCAAGGTCTTCCACAAAGTCTCCTGGAGAGAAAGGGAAAGATAAGACTAGCATGCCGGATGCTGTGTTGATTCCTTTACAAACTCGGAGCTCAAAACAGTCAGCAAAATGCGGTTTCCTCAATCCTGTGCACAGCATGAGTAATCATTAGATCTGTAGCTCTTCAGTGCACAAATTAGAGATTGGTTTTTTCTTTCTACTCCCTCAGAGGATATTGGAATCATGTCTACTTAGGAAAACACACTAAGTCAAGATTCTAAAAACAAATAAAAATGTTTCCTGCTCTCGATGTTACAAAAGAACAATATTGCAAGTAATACTTTTGTTCTGATAGCTCACTATATCTATTAATGTATAACGTAAGTTTGCTTCAATTTTTAGAAAGTGTACTTTCTGACTTGTGTCTCAGTGTAGGCAAACTGCACTGAAAGGTGGTCCTAACATAGGTCTATGGATCAGACACAAGAAAAGATTATTTCTCAGCCTTGCAAATGATTCAAGGGGCACCATGGTGTATAGGAGGCTCTCTACCTTCAACACAAGATATCCAAGGCTGGCTCACAAAGAAACAGCCGACGAATACATTTTGAAATGATGATTGAAGGGGTAGGAGAAGAAAGAGAGAGAAGTGTAGGAAGGTCAGGTTCAAACAGAGCAATGAATTGTCTCTGCTCTGGGGACAGGGAAAGGAGAATCAATAACGTACAAGGAAGGTGACCTAGGAGATCAGTGTGGGTGGCCTATTCGAAGGCCATGATATACATGGGTTTTCAAGATATTTCCAAGTGTATTAGGGAATTTCCTGCTGAATTGATTCCTTGGCCACACACTGAGACACCTAGCGAATCCTACTCCTCTATGCAGGGATCAATAACCCTGATTCCTTAGAATTGGGCAAAGGAGGAAGGACCAAGAAGTCACATGTACATGACTCTAAAATGCACCAAATAAGATGCATTTCTGGACAACAAAATTTAGAGTCTAAATCCAGAGCTCTGTCTTCCCAACAAACCTTATTCTGACATTCTCCATGTGCATTGATTCAATTACTTCTGTGGCATCACTTTGAGCATTTAATGTCTTCGACCCTACTGGAATATGAAAGAAGGAAAAAGGACATTATGAACTGTTGTTCAACTGGATGAGCCCAATCAATTGATATCATGACAACATAGCAATAATACACTACACTGATAAATGACAGTCTTTTCTACTACACGCTGTCATATTGATTATTGCTAAAGCCTTGTAAAATAATCTTCATCTCTATCAACATGTTTTCTATTCTACAGAAAGTAGTAAGCATAGTATTTCACAATTTCTCAACAATGTTCTTATACTACAAAACTTAGAAAGTCTTCATAGAATCATTGGTGTTGCTATTTAGTTACTGTTGGAAAAAATGGCTAAGGCCAACTACCTCTCAAACACAAATGAAATTTAAACTATTGGCTTATATTTTGACTTTGCACAGTGCTATTGTGAATATAGGTTCATTTTTTCACAAATACCGTAACAGGGAGGTGGGGTAACTAGGTTATTTCAGTATTATAGATGAGGAAACTGAAGATGAGGAAACTGGAGGTAATATTTGAAGGTCATTTACAAATTCACATATAGAAGTAAAGGGGAGAGCCTTTCAGGAACCCAGTGTTATGACTGTGGGCACCAGAACTGGGTTTGTTCAAGGAAAGAGGAAGATGCTTATTTCAAAATTAAAAAGATCACAAACCCTATCTGCTCTCTGAGTTATCATAGATTATGTAAGACTGTTGCGAACAAATAACTGTTTTCTTCCTCTTACTTTATAGAGTCTATGAACTTAAGTAAGTCTTCTACATCTGGAAACAGACCTTGCAAAAGAGGTAAGAGCAAATAACAACTTTTTGTAATTACAAATGTGCAGTGTTTTCCCCAAAATGTTGGTTTTCAAAAAAAATCCTTCTAATTCTTTGCTATACCTTTTCTAGTAAAATAAAATTTTTTTTAAATTTAAGATAGTTCATATTTTAACTTTTATGTTAATTAGGCTAGTGGCTATGAGAAAAAAAACAAAGAGGTCAATGCCCGGGACAGAGTAGAATTTAAGGGGAGGCGCAGGGCTCTGTTTCACAAAGTCATCCTGGGAAACCGCCAAGTGACAGATCTGCCTTCTTCAATGTGATATTTGTAAGACCACCTTAGGAAAGGAGCAGAGCTAATATTAACACAGTTGCAGACACACAAGTTCATAAAGTTACATTTATAGAAAGGAAGAGAATGCAGTGCAGATTGCAGAGGGCCCAGAGAATGCAGAGGAGCCCTTGAGAGAGAAGTATCTCCATCCCAGGCTCAGGGGACAGGGATGACAAAGTGCTGACCTACAGGTCTCGTGAATACAAAAGGCAGATCATGGGGGGTTGAGGGAGGGACAAGCTACCCTGTGTTTTCAGAGCTTCCCAACTTTTTCCTTTGAGTTCCTTGTCACACACTGAGATCTTCAAGAAACATTTGCTCTTTCTGCAGTGAGAAATCCTGAAGTGTCTCTGGGATTCAATGCAAAGGAGAAGCTCCCAGAAGCCAGGAGCTCTGCAGTGAGAAGTGGTGCTGACCAGGAGGGTAAGGACCACCATCGCTGGTCTCCAGGACACCAGGAGCCTGAGGTCAGGGCTCCTGTTCCTCTGAGAATACCTCACATGTGGGAGCCCAGTCCTGCCTTGCTCTCATGTGGCCACTGTGAAGACTGAAAAGGACAAAATTAACTAACAAACAAAATAGAAACAGACTCATGGATACAGAGAAAACAATGACAGGTGTCAGGTGGGAGGGGGGCAAGGGGGCTGAGTGAAAAAAGGGTTTAAGCAAAAAAAAAGAAGAAGGGAGAAAAGGAAAAAAACTCATACATAGACAAATAAAACAGTATGGTGACCACCGGGTGGCAGCAGGGTGGGGAGATGTAGAGGAGAGTGAAGGAGGATACATTTTGATGAGTGGAAACTTGGCTTGGGGTAGTCAATGCACAACACAATGTACAGATGATGCGTTATAGAACCATACACCTGAAACTTATATTATTTTTTTAACTAATGTCACCCCACTCAATTCAATAAATACAAAAGTAAATAAAACTGCAAAGAAAGAAAGCACTTAAATTCAGGCTTAACAAGATGGCTCTGGCAGGGCAGCAGTGTGCCCTTACTTACTTCATGCTCAGAGACATGCCATCCCCCTAGTACTGGATCACCTAGTGATGTTCACGTACTCAGCACATGTTCTGTACAGATCAGAGACAGCTGGACAGTCAGCTATTGCCCAATTTTGTCACAAACCTGTTCATAATTCAACAGACTCTAATTATTTTTTAGTTATGGACACAAAAACAAGTTTTTGGTTATGACTATTAAGTTCCCTTTATAGCTGTTGACAGATGACCCCCAACATGACATTGGCCTATATAGTGATGTTCGAACATGGCTTTGCCAAAAAGAATATCTATTTATGTTTACAACAGCCTCAAAGTTAGGCCAGATAACCATTGCTTCCTGATTTCACCATTGGGGAGCCATTATTTTCTTCCCTGTATCTATGAGGTTTTCAGAATCTTTACACAATCACATGGAGTGTTACCTTTACTCAAAACCTCTGAATACAAATGTAAAATAGTAATGTTTCATTTTTTTAGAAATGCACTGTGATTTATATCATGTATGTTACAAAAGACCCCAATGGTGCCTGGGGCAAAATCTTATTCTCAAATATATTAATGTTTCTGCAACAAATTATGTGAATTCACTCCAAGTGTAATAAGTTAAAGATTCTACATGGACTCCTGGCAGCTAAGGCCAACTCCCTTGCCAAGTGACTTAGCTGCAAACCTGTGAAAAACTATTGGTTTTCAAGACATCTTTGATTCTGCATATGGGATAAAGGATTGTGAGTCTTTGCTTCATTTTGCAGCAATCTCCTTCCTTTAGAGGAGAAGAGACAGAAATGAGCATCACCACATCTTTATGTCCCAAATCCTTCAACAATGTGAAGAGTCATAAGATTTACCACTCTCTCAGTACAGAAGATTGGCTGTGTTTTCCTTCGTTTCCAAATCCTGTGGACATTGAAAACAAAAGTGTTTAAGGCATAGGGAATCAGAAAACACCTAAGAGCAAAGATAACTAACAGCTTTCTCTGTTACAAAACTTTTATTCAAGTATTCCTGTTTTTTCCTTTAAATAAAAAATAGGAATTTGTTGGGATTTTACATGATGCACAGTAAATATTATGCATTGGCGAGCTGCTGGTTGGTATAAAAGGTCAATGGCACGAGTGCAGCACAAGTGCATTCATGTGCAAATAAAAGGCTACCTGGGTGACACCAATATACTGAATAGGCCTGCTCTTTGGGGACCCAACTGAGGGGTCACTGACATCTCATTAAAACCTTAACACCTGGACAGGACAAAAGAACTGCTATGATCCTTGCATAAACTGAAATACAGAAGCATTTAAGGTATATTTCAAAGTCGTATTGAGAAATTAAACAAGACCCAGGGCCCATTCCAGACTCTTATTTCTAAAGAAATCAGACATCCTCATACTCGTATATTCAGGTCTTCTGCGGTATGAACCATCCTAAGACTTGTAACTTCTACTTATTCATTTCTGTTTTCTCACCACCATCTGTTATTTTCCAGGTTTCATGGATCTTGGAAACAGGTCTGCTTTACAAACACCCAAGAAAAGAAGAAGTAAGAGTGAATCAAATTTTACTTACTTTTAATGTGAGAAATTAGTTTTAAACACTAGAGTTTCATCATCATTTTTATTTACAATGTTGTGTTAGGCAGAATGATGTTCTCTCAAAGATGTCTATGACCTAATCCCTGTACCTGTAATCTGTTAGCTCACATGGCAGGTAAACTTGACAGATGTGATGAAACTAGGGACCTTGAAATGGGATAGATTTTCCTGGATTACCTGGGTGATGCCAATGTACTTGATAGCCCTTAAAAAATGGAGAGCCTTTCTTGGCTGTGGAGAGAGGAAGAAGTGACTCTGGGGGACCAGTGAGAGAGGTGCCATATCGCTGGCTCTGCAGATGGAGGAGGGATGGGGGACTCTGGGGGACCTTCGGAAGCGGGAAAAATGAAGGAAACAGATTATCTCCCTGCAGCCTCCAGAAAAGAATGAAGGTCTGCTTAAAAAACTTGATTTTATTCCAGGGAGGCATTACCAGAATTCTTACTGACATTAACTGTAATACGATAAATTTTGTTCTTTTAATTCATTATTTGTAGTAAATTGTTATGGCAGAAATATAGAAATAATACAGACTTTGTCTTTATAAGGACCTTATGGTTATAAAACAATCCTAAATATCTGTCAGTGTCTTTGCGCAGTGAGCAGAGGCTGGAAGAATTTCAGTAGAACGATTTGTAAAAGCCTAGATTGCCTTGAGCAATTTGTTCTTAGATGCATGGATATAGCAGACCTAGATAGGACTCAGAAGGAGAGAAGAATGTGGGAAAGAAAACCTATGTTGTCTCAGAGAAAATGTAAATCATTCTGAACAGGACAGATATAGAGGTAACTGGTGTGACTGGTGAGGGTCAGAAGGAAATAAAAAAAAAACATGTGTTTGGGAATTGGAAGAAGATCCTTATTATAAAATGACCAAAAGCATGGGGAAACCCTGTTCTGTAGATATGTGGAAAGCAGAGCTTTCTAGAGATTTCTAGGTGATAAGAATGCAGCAGTGTTCTTTTTGCTGCTTTGAATAAAATGTGAGAGGAAAGAGATAAACCGAAGGGAAAACTGTTTTTCTTAAAAAAAGAGAGAGAATCAGAACTTGATTTGGATTATTCTTGGCTTACTCAGGTTGCAAAAGAGTCTAAAGTTCAAATTCACTGTCAGATTAAGTGTGCTCTGCAGAATGATCAAGAATGTGGCTTAATGACCTTTTGCTAGAACCTCAGAAGAAAAGTCAGAGTATTCAGTCACAGAAAGATTCAGTGATGAGATTATGTGTGTGACTTACTGATCCCCTCAGCCGTCTCGGCAGGCGCCAAAAATTGGTATGTGGTTATGTAGGGAAGATCCGTGGAGGAGCCTTTTGTCTAATGGTGCAGATCCCCGTGACATACATGGGAGACCTATTCGGATCTTGAGAATTTTATACCAGCAAAAACAGAGCCGTCCATGTGCAATCCCCAGAATCTGAAATGTGTTTCTTTTTAATTTTATTTTTATTGTTAACACTATTACAGATGTCTCCATTTCCTGCCTTTATCCACCACCACCCAGCACCCATCCTCCTTCCCTCTAGCCCTCAACACACTGTTGTGTGTGTCTATGTGTTATGCATGTATGTTTGATAGGTAATCCCCTCCCCTTCTTTCATCCAGTCCCTTTATCCTCCCTCCCCTCTGACAGCCATCGGATTGGTATCTGATATACAGTTTGGACTGTTTAATTTCTGCATATGACATTAAGTAAGGCCTCTGGGGGTCAGCATGTAGATATACTATGCTCCCTGCACCATTTACTGAAGATTATCCTGTTACGTTGACTCAATTGCTTTGACGTTTTGTCTTATAGCCAAAAGTCATTTGGCCATACAACTAGGGATGTCTATTTCTCCACTTCTTTTTTGTTCTATTTTCCGTATGTCTATCTTTAAATCAATATTCTATTTCCTTGATTACTACAGCTTTATGATAACTCCTAAAATCATGTACTAAGATCTATAATTTTCTTTCTCTTTTTCAAAATGGTTTTAGCTGTATTAGGCCCTGTGTATTTGGAAGCTTCCTCTTTCTCTCCATTTAGCCACTTTGAAGACCACGTCGTTGTCCAAGATGCCTGCGCAGCCACCTAGATGTGCTCTAGGCCGTCCAAAGGGGAAATGGAGAAGAGCAAACTCTACCTTCCCTCAGAGATCTGTCCCTCCTGTGAGAGGCTTTCCTAGTGTTCCCCACTTCCCACATCTTACTCATCACATCCGATACAGGTACTCCTGCCAGCTATCAGTGAGGTTATGAACTATGGTATTTTGTCTGGACTCTGACCTCTCCAAGAATGCAGATGTTCTCTTAGTACATGAGGAATTAAAAGTGGATGGCTGGAATACAGTACGAAGAATATAGTATGAAGAATACAGTACTAAGAATACATCTCTTAAAAATTTGTCGAGAGTTTCTTTGGAATCTAATGTGTGCTTGATATTTATAAATGTTGTACTTTAAAATTATGCACATTTGAACTATTTTGGTGATCTGGCTTCTCCCCATATACATTCTCTTCATGAAGCACAATTTGGTTGTTTAACCTCCTGGATGCACAATCAATTAGGTTGTTCGCGTCCCATCATGTCATGTAGAGATGTAGTAAATGCTCCCACCTGACTGTGTATTTGACAATTCCTCTTTGTTCTTTTTTTTACTTGAAATACTTTGAGGCTATTCCTGACTGTTATTACTTACTTGAATTTCTTCTTTAAAACTACCAGGTGTTCCTCTTTTACCTTCTGAATGCTTTTTGCTTTCAAATCTTTATTCAGGGTGGGAGTATTATTACATTAACTTTTACGTTTTATGTTTTTCACTGCCTTTTCATTAAGTCCCCCATGCAGTTTATGTTGTGCCTCATAATGACACTTTGCCTCTTGCAAGCTTTTCTGATAAATCTGATCCTTTAATATGATTTTATTATTATTATTATGATTCCTGATATACGTGGACTTATGTATTCTATGTTCTTGTTAACCATTTCTTTTGGGTGCTTTTATGTCTTTTTTCCTCATTCTGATAGATTGAGAAATAATTTCATATTCCACCATTTTTCTCTTCTGGTTTGGAATTTGGAGATAGAATTTCTGCAATCTCTTCAATTATGCCCTAATTTCAAAAGGTGTCAAGGATCTCAGCACAAATACTCTCAGACTGAACCTTTAATCTCCATCACTATTGTTTAACATTTTGTTACTTCCTTTCAGTCATAAATTTCAAAACTATTGTCATTTTGTAGTATATATTTCTTCAAAAGAATTTTTCATCATTTTATACACTTATTATTGTTTCTTTCCTTTGGTTTCACTTTGCACCTAGTGGAATTAATACCTGTTTATTTTAGTAGACTTTCTATGTGGCAAACCCGCCAGTATTGTATATGCTAATTTGCCTTCGATTTGAAAGAATTTTTAAAAAATATTTTTTATTTAATTATTGATCAAGTACAGTTTTCCATGCCCCACTCCCAGCCCAGCCCACCCTGCCAAGCTCCCCACCTACCTCCCATTTCCACCCCCCTTAATTGTTCTCCATGTGTCCTTTATACTAGTTTCTGTGAATCCTTCTCCTTTTCCCCTGAAATTCCCTCCCTTCTCCCCTCTGGTCCTGTCAGCCTATTCTGAATTCCCAGTGTCTTTGGTCATACTTTGCTTGTTTGTTTGTATTGTTGTTTAGGTTCCTGTTAAAGGTGAGATCATATGGTATTTGTCTTTCACTGCCTGGCTTATTGCACTCAGCATAATGCTTTCCAGTTCCATCCATGTTGTTGCAAAGGGTAGGAGCTCCTTCTTTCTTTCTGCTGCATAGAATTCCATTGCGTAAATGTACCATAGTTTTTTGATCCACTCATTTACTGATGGGCATTGTCCAACTTTTGGCTATTGTAAATTGTGCTATTATGAACATTGGTGTGCATAGGTTCTTTTGAAATGGTGTTTTAGGGTTCTTAGGATATAATTCCAGCAGTGGAATTGCTGAATCAAAAGGCAGGTCCATTTTTAGTTTTCTGAGAAAATTCCATACTGTTTTCCATAGTGGTTGTATAGAAATATCTCTTCAGTATGCCAATGTGGTTAATGGTTGTCTTTCAGAATGTATTGTGCATGGGTGATGATTTCATTTTTGTAGTTCCTCTGTCATTTTTTTGCTTAATAGCTTCTTTTCTTGCCAAAATCTTATTTTCCAACTATCAAGTTGTGAAAATTTTAGGGCCACTGAAAACTTGAAATATTTTACCATAAACATCAGAATACTTTTCCATCAATGCAAATTAACACTCACTGCTCTTACTTTATCACATTTCTGTCCATCTATCCATTTTCCCATCCATCCACTAACCATCCTCAGGTTTGAAACATTTCAATCTGAAAGCATCAGTACATTCCTCTCCAACCCCTTCAGCATGCAGAGTATTAACTACATGGCAATACTTTTCTGCAGTGCTTTTCTTTGTCTCTTGACGTGAAATGTATCATTTATAATGAGATGCATAAATGTTAAGAGTTATGATTAAAGTATTCTCTTGTAAAATCCAATTTTTATGAAGATACAGAACATGACCATCACCCTGGAATTTAAGGAGCTCTCCCCTGGGGAGAGGAGGGACAATCCACTATCCCAAAACATTTCAGGGGTGAGATCTTCTCTATTTTATACTGATCAGGTAACAACATTAACTCTAGCTTGCAACACTGTTTATTAAATCAAAATTTCTTGAAAACAAACCCTGAGGCACATGGAAATGCCACAGAAAATTGTCTCCCAACAAGCTCATGCCACCCAGCAGAGTCTTGCAGTGTTCCCAGGAGAACACACCTCCACCAGAAACTCTGGTTAAAATCACCAAGGTGGGCAGATTCCCAATCCATTCATTTGTTTCCTGCAGCATTTACCAAATCCTTTCTACCTTAATTCCTTTAGGATCCTGTGATCACTCCTATGGTGCAAGTCACCGTGTTTGTATCAGAGACACAAGTGAACACAATGCCCCAAAAGGAAAGTATTCACCACTGTTGAGGTCTATAGGATGTGTGTATACATCAGTTGGGAGGTGAGGGCACAGGCATGCTCTCCAGTCTGGGCCACTGGCCAGGTATAGATAGGTCTTATGAGCTTTTGCTTCTGTTTACTGTTTCCAGTTTTTAATGGGGCAAGATGGGGGCAAGGTCACAGCTAAGGACCATCTATCCAATCTGCCTCTCATGTCCATGACACCAGCCAGGTCACATTTGTTCTTTTCATAGCCCTCCACCAAATGACTAAGAGTCTCTGTGGGGGACATTGCCCAGAGACATTCTGCATGGGATTTCAGATGCCAGCACCAGCCTCTGTTTCCTTGGATCAGATGCTAAGTGGCAGACTCAGCATCCCCGTGGTGAAAGACCTGGACCAGGTGGTTTCATTCTCTAGGGAGGACGCAGGGCAGCTCTGAATGCCAGATATCAGTAAGGCCTCTGCACCTCCCATGCCTTCCTAGGTGTTTCCTCCTCAGGTGCCTGGATCTTTGTTCTTCCTTCCCTGTTACAAAACCTGTGTGTACTATTCCACTGGCTCCAGCTTTATCTTTCTTTCCAATAATCTCCTACTGTCATTCAGATTTTTCATCCAGAAGGGTCAGACATAAAAAGGGCAAAGGCATTTCCAAAACACATGAAAAAAAAACAAATCTGAATCATCTGGGCACTCCAATGACTCCACCTTCCAGGCTGGATGGGGAAAGAAGGAGGCATCATTCCCAGCAAGGGTCAGAGCAGAATCCAGATTTCTCACAGTTGGTCTCTATAACACCATTAATCTCCCCATTCACTTTTGTCCTGATCACAATGCAGGTAGAAGCTGGTCCCTTTCTGCCTTCCTTGGGGACAGCTGCCTTCAGTGACCAAAGAGCCCTAACAGAGAAGTGTGTGGACAAGGGAAGATGAGGTCATAGACTTAGATGATCAGAGCATTGGGTATAGCCTTAGATAAAGGGCACACCATTGTCAGACTACAAATGGTCTAGACATCCATGCAATTTTCAGATTGTCTAGAGCTTCCTGAGTTCCCCTTTCAGGTCTGGAGAAAGCTGATTGGGGGACAAATAAGAAAAAGCAGTGAACACAAACAGCAGGCAGACACCATCTCCATTAGTTCACCCCATCACTGTCCTCTCTGCTCAGGAATCAGGGTTCACACAGGAAGAGGCAGGTACAGTCTGGGACTTTGCCTCCAGTGACCTAAGTTCAGGGAAATAGCTCAGTCGCAGAGCTCCCTTCTACCAGGACAGCAGCTGCATGTGTCACTGTCAGGTAAGAATTGGGGCTGACTGCATGGGGAGCTATGACAGTTGTACTGATGTCTGGTGTCTCTGTTAAAGCCTTCTGACTGTGTGGTGTTTGACAGCTGTAATGAAGGTAGACTTTCTGTGGTTATGTATCAAAAATGTCACTGAAAGATTGGCTCTGAAACTGGAGATTTGTGGAATAAAGTTTCCTTAGTACCCCTATGACTTTGTAGAAACAATAATTACATGGTAGGAAGTTCTCCATGTACAATTGTTAAATGAGACAGAATGACAAATCTTCTCTTTCAGGGGCAAGACAGCAGCCGTGTGTGTCTGTAAATTTTCGTGCTCAAATACTTCATGTGGACTGTGGGGAGATGTGCGGGCTGTTAATTAAGAGAAAATTGGAACGAGGTAAGTTTCAAGGTTTACTTTAATTGGGAACCCATCTGCGAAGGAATCACATGAAGTAGTGGATTTCCCATGTGAATCTCCTGTCATTCAAGGTTTTGAGGCCCCACTGTGGCTTGAAAGAAGGAAGGGGTCTCTAAGATGATAGTTTTACACTTTAAGCAGTGGAGCATATTAAGTGCTCACCCCCATGTGGAAGTGCCCGTGAGGATGCCCAAAGAACCAAAGAGAAGTTGAGGATTGTCAGTCTCTGGGTGGAAAATACTGCATTTTCTACACTGAATCAGATATAACAGGGAAGAGGCCCTCAGACTGCAAGTTCATCTCCTGTATCCCATCGGTGTAATCACCACCAGGACAGGGTGTTAGATGCAGTGAGGAGACCACAGAGTTTGGAATCAGAAAACCTGATCCCAGCCTCAGCTCTGCTGAGAGTGACAGTGTGAAGACTGGGACCTTCCTGAGTCTGAAACTTTCCATCTAAGAAATGGATAATAAGTACAAACCTGCCTCCTGCTGTGACTTAGAGTTTTTGTTTACATATGAATATAAAGTGTTTTTTGATTTTAACATTATAAAACTTTTCACTTATTGTATATATGATGAACTTCATATCAGATTATTTTAATATGATTATGAGAACACTAATATAAATAAATATTTGTATCATAACTATTTTTAAACAACTTCCCTGAGGTACAGCTCACATATGTATAAATCACCATTTAGAGTGTAGAATTCACTGTTTTTTTTATTTTGTCCATTCACAAGATTATAAAACCATCATCACAATTTAATTTTACAACATTTAGTCCCCACTAAAGGAAACCCAATGCCACTCAGCTGTCAGTGCCCATTCCGACCGCAGCTCATCGCTCACACTAAGGAATGATTAACCTATGTTCTGTGCATAAATCAGCCTATTTAAGCATTTTATCTCAATTGACTCATGTAACATCTGCCTTTCTCTCACTGGTTCCTTCACTTAGCATGAAGTTCTCAAGATTCATACATACCGTGCCATGACTCATATGTCATTATTTTTATTGCCATATGTAAGCCATAACATGGATATACAATATTGTATTTATCCTTCAGGTAGGGTTTTCTCATTCTTTAGCTGTCATGAATACTACTATTTTGTGTGAAAGTTTTCTGTGAATATATTTTTAAGATGCTTTTTAGTATATACGCTGGAGTGGAATTGCAGAATTACGTAGTAATTCTATGTTTATCTTATTGAGGTAAAAAACAAAACATTTTAAAAATTATTGCACCAGTTTAATTCTCACCAGTGAAATCTGAGGGTTCCAGGCCCTCTGCATTCTTACCAACACTTGTTATTGTCTTGTCTGTTTTGTAGTGGGCACGCTAGTGCTTAGACTGTAGAATTTGATTGTGGTTTAATTTCCTTTTATCTAATGATTATGTTGTTAAGTATATGATGATCTTTTACATTTCAGTAAAATTTTCTACTGATTAATATTTCATAATTATTTTACCCATGATTATCAAGGATGGGAATTATCAGCTACCCATGATTTCAAGGATGGGAAAATATCTGCTCAATAATGACAGTAAACTCAGAGAAAATTGTTGTAACACAGGACAGGGATGTTGCCTTAGTGCCACTGTGAGCTGCAGGGCCCCACTTGAGATTTTAATTCAAAGCAGCAAATCTCTCTGGAAGGAACTTAAAAGCTATATTTGGGGGTTCTGAGGTATGGAAGGGAAGGCCAGATGCTCCTGCTATTGATCTTGAACCCAGATGGCTGACATCAAATCCAAAGTGTGGGGAGGCCAACCTCTGAGCACTGAGTACAAAGAGGTGTCAGGATCAACGTACCTGATCTTACAGGAGCCACAAGGAAGTGCATAAGAACTGAAGATGGAAACTGGTTCACTCCCAGGGAATTTGAAGTCAGAGGAGGCTACGAAAAAGCAAGTAACTGGAAGACCAGCCTGACCTGTGGTGGAAAAACCCTAAAACACCTGATGGAGGTATTTCAGTGACAGGGGGCAGGAAGTGTGACTTTTCTTGTTGTGGTCAAAGATGAGGTCACTATTTGCTCACCCAACATATGCTGAGTTGTGCCCGGAGCCTTGAGGGCCAGGACTTTAACCTTTTCACAGGAAGAGGTCTCCCACACTCACACCTCAGTACAAGGGAACCCATCCATTTGTCAAAGGGGCTCTGTCAGAGAGGCTGCAGGGGCCTGGGGGAGGGGAAAGTTGTTCTGATCCAGGTGCTTGCAGACAACTTTTGGCACTAAAAGAAAGAAGACAGTTTACAGTCAAATAAGTGGGCAGAACGTACTCTGAAGAAAGAAGGTGTAAATACCAGAAGCACAGTCACCATGACTCTGTGAGTCCTTTAGATGGTTTGTGTGGGATACAACATAATCCATCAATTGGGGTTGTTTGCAGAGGGATTTAACATCAGGCTAAAAAATTTGAACTGGTAGGATGGACAGTGCAGAACCACAGAGTCTCCTGAGGTGTGAAGTGACACATTTAAAGCAGTATCTCAGACAATGTGGGGACTTGAACTGACTTCACTGTCTTTCAGCCCAAGAAATGTATAGTCAACCTGCAAGGCTCAGTTCCATGTCACTCCTGTCTGAATGTTCCCTGACTGACCTGCCCTGGTCACCCCTTTCCTGGGTCCCCTGAACTCTGGAGTAAGGCCTTTCTCACACTATCTTATTCTTATCCCTCTGTGCATTCCCTTTGTCTCTGTAGACCCCTCTAGGGTTTGTCCTGTATGTGTCCAACATTGTACAGAGGGAGCAACACCCTGTAGGTGTGGGACCTGTGCATGTCAGTTACATAGCCCTGGTGTGAGGAGGCAGGTCTGAGTGACACTGGTGGGAATGCAGAGGGAGTGAGAGGTGCCACAGAGATGGTGAAGGAAAACCTTTGAGAAGTTATTTTAAAAAGCACAAAAGCAAGGAAAGAATGTCCAAAGATGTATTTCTGGGTTCTGTGTATGGTTCTAAAAGAACAGGTGAGGAGACGAAGGTGGTTCCTCAGTTAGACAGCTGGGCTTTGAGATGACAGTTGGACATTTGTGTAGAAATATTTACAAGGAGGTTGGAATGCCAGACTCTCAAAACTTAAACACAGGCTAAGCATCAAGTTGGATCTTTTTATCTTTCAGCTTGGATGTTTGCGTTCACCTCCCACTACACGTGAAATTAAAAAAAAGGTGATTATTACTTTATACAAGTTCTTATTCATAAGTGATTGTATATGTACTACATCATCTTTATAGTTTCTGAGTTGCATAATTAACTTTGTTTCTTTTTCTTCTCTCCTGTGCCTTTATTTATTTATGTACCTATGTACATCTGTATGTACGTATGTATATATGTAGATGTGTATTTTGTGTGCCTTCAGAATTGCCCCATTGAACATTAGGTTGTATATAAGGTTGTCTTGGATTGTAAACCATTTCAGATGGGAATGATAAGGAGCCAATAAAATGGATCTCATAGCTGAGTTTTAGCTATAGATGCAGATGTTGTAAAGTTGTTAATGTTGTAAAAGCAAACATAATTATGGAATATATGAAAACCTTTCTCAATAAGATTATAAAGTAGTCATCAAGTCAATCCCACACTATTTCCTAACTTCCATGAAATCTAATGAAGAAGATGTTTGCTCCCCGTCATCAAGATGAACCCATGTATTAGATCGTCTATCTTGGGACATATATGAAACCACGTACTACTTCATGAGAGAGGAAACTAAGCATATTTCTTCTCTGATTATTTACATACTCTCATCCTTCCATAAAACAAACAAACAGATGATCAAAATTCCTTCTCAGGCAGAAATTATTGGCAAATTTTTTATGAGGATGATGTTGTTGGGGAGGGACCCTTAAGAGATAGACATAGTTCAAGTGAGAGACACACCTGAAAAATTGTCTACTTTGGTGCCCTCCTTTAGCTCCACCTCAGGGTCTGTGCAGGCCGCCTTTCTACCTGTGAAAGTTGTTTCTCCTTTTCGCCTTCTGTGGAAAAAGCCTATGTAAGCAACAAACACATACATAATATGAATGCAGATTCAGGACAAAGTGGTAGTTTTTACAACACTGGGCAAGAATAAAAATTTTAGAAGGAGGAGAAGGTACAAGGTGCCATTCCCACACATTTCAGGTAGAAATGGCCACCCAGAACATGCTCAGAATTCTATGTTAGCTTACACAGAGCTGGACACTGAGACTTCATCTAGCACTGGGAATGTGAGGCCCAGGACTTTACATTACCTGATGTTATGGGTCGTTTGAACTCTCAGACATTGGGATATTTCACCTACCGGGTTTAGTAAAGAGAAATTACTGTTGGACCTAGTGTGTGACTACTGTAAAGGGTCTATCATTCTCCATGTGCCTAGAGTTACTTTCTCTGGGTTACCTAAAGGAGCCAACAACTCCTTACCCATATGCTCTATTCTTATCCATTGGTGCAACACTTTGTATCAACCAGGTTCAGTTTTCCATGTATTTTACATCTTTTCATCAAGAACCAAAGTGACTCAGAATAGCAGATCTCAGGATGCATTACTACCTTGGTGGATCCCCTGTATCTCCCAAAATTTCTCTTGTTGAGGGAGTCCCTGGTTCCTGGAAACTTCAGTGTCAATTTTGGCACCACACAACAGTTTCCTGTCATCAGATGAGGGCCACATATGCTTTCTGGTGACAGCTGCTGTGTGTTGTCATGTAATCTGACATAATCAGCTAGGACAACCATTTATTATATGCCAATTATTGCTAAAAAGATAACGAATGTTCTCTTTTCCTAGGTGAAACAATACTCATTTATTTCCTCATTCAACACAGTTACTGAGTGCATAGAAATGCCCAATGTCCACAGATAATACTAAAATAATATCCCTGAGCTCAAGGATTCTTTCAAATTCAATTACCTACCATGTAAACATAACTACTGGGGAGCAGGGACCCTAGAGTACCCAAGAGACAGGCTGTGATATGACCATTTCTCGGGTCAGTTTCCAGTGGGTCACACTAGTCTATGTCCTCTCTGCCCTGGGTAAGATAGAAGCTGAGGCTGACTGAAGGGAAGGAGGCAAACTCAATCTACTGAAGGTACAAAAGCACTGCGAGTGTAGTGTGCAGAGGTCAGTTTCCTGTGAAAAGTCAGTCAGGTGCCATCTTAGGATGTGGGTGAATGGAGAGGGGGTGACCCTCTGGAAGAAGAATTGGAGTACAGAGGACCTAGGATTCATTTAACCATTTGGGTGGTGTCCTAGAAGAGCTGCAGGAGCTGTTGGACCTCTCTGGGACATGTGCTTGATTCTCAGGACCCTCAACAAGAGATGACAATCCAGAGGGTTCTGTCATACTCCCAGTAGCCAAGAGTCTGTCAGGAGGAGAAGGCAACTGTTCCAGCAAGAGTACCCTCACTCCTGTTAGTAATAATGTTTTCTAGGGTAGATATTGCAGGCCAATTCAGCAATGACTTATACGATTCTCACGCATTAATAATCACACTGGCTCAGGCTAAATCTTAATTTAGGCTGTACTGGAATCACCTGAAGTCCTTTGGAAAATAACATTGCTCCAATCCCACTCTACACAAAAGTTGGATTTAACTATTCTAGGTTATCACTTGGACATTAGAATTGTTAAACAGTCTCCAGATGATCTTCATACACAAGTACTCATTCTACAATTTAAGGAGAATGCCGATGTCTAAACCCCACCCAAAACAGTTGGTCAGAATCTCTGACATTGGGACCAGGACATTATTATTTCATATAATCTCCTCACACAATTCAAATGTATAGCTGGGCTAACAGACAACAGCCAAAGAAATAACAGCTGGTCTTGACTAAAATGTATGGATGCAAGATTCTTACGCACTGTTTACATTTATTATTTCCTTACTCTTCTGAGAAGACGGTCACCACTTTCTGGACAGTGATGACGGTACTCTGTGAGTCCCTACAGTGAGGAGAAGGAAACTGTCCCCAGGCTTCCATGCTGGAGCAGTCTCAGCCCCCACTGGGCACGTGATTCAGGATTCTCCCAGAACTCTGAATGGCAGCTCTTGGCAAGATGTCATTTGGCACTTGCACTTTCTCATATTCGGATATAAAACAAATGACTAGACACTTGATTCCAGTAAGACTTTTCACCCAAAATCCCAGAAGAAGGCTCAGAATGATTCTTAGTGATTTTTCATCCTTTACTGTTTTCTAAATTCAGAAAAATAACATAGTTATGTTCGAAATTACTCTGCCCAATGCTTTCAAGAAGGACTTTTCTGATCTTTGTGTGTTGTTACTAGACATATAATACAGAGTTTGAGAAATAGACCCCTCTTTCATGTATTAAGTTGGAACCATTCTTTAGGGTCTCAGCTTCCCTCTTTGTAGTGGACCCTATGGGGACAATGGATTTAACATAAACAACAAAAAAGGTTATATTTTACTGTGAGAAGAAATGGAGATACATTGGATGTGGGGCACCAGCCAGAATATGGACTCAGAATGGATTCTCAGGTTTGTGGTTGAAGGTGTACGTTTCATGAGAAGGAAGAACCAGGCAAGAACATGTAGTGGGTTGGGGAAAGAGAATACATTACCTTTTGACTGGATAAGTTTGGGGTGATTTAGGGCCCAGGATGAGGTGCTGGGTGAGCACAGGGCTGTGCATAAAGGCAGGAGGCAGGGTGGACATAGGGGCACTAGAGACATAGTGCTGTAACTGGAGCTTTGATAGTGATTTAACCATCTGGGGCCAACCCAATGGCCAAAAATGATAACCTGGAGTATTCTTTCTAAATGTTGGAAGACAAAGACCAAAGGTAACATCATACCTCAGTGAATGAAGGGAGTAACCCCAAGAGAAAGATGGCACAGACCCCACGTGTTTGGAGAAAGCAGAAAGGTTCACAATAGAGAAAAGTGGATGCTGTCATTTCTGCCTCTTCCTGCTCTTCAACAGCCCACTACCCTCCTACCAGCACTCATCAATGGGGGGGACAGTTCCCAAGCCAACCTCATTTGTGTCACCTCAGATGGTCACAGGAGGGGAAGAATTTCTCCAACAGACCATGAGATAGACAGGATGTTTCTATCTGGGAGAGAACAACCTTCAAGGTGTTCTCAAACTTCTTGATTCTCTCAGAAGACAGAACCAAGAAAGCAACCATGAGCTTACCTACTTCCTAAAAGTCTGTCCTTCTTTTGTAAATGCTGGTTTTCATTTTTTAAAGTAAGTTTCTGCTTTAACCGCCCTCTTCTTCACCCTACTGATGAGAGAGAGAAATCCACTAGAAATTTGAGGGGATGACAAGTAATAACATCTGTCACAGCACATTTGGATGGCAGGTGATATTAGTCACATCTCCTCCAAAACCAAGAAAGTAGATCATTGGCAGACATGCAGGGCTTACTGAGATCACCCCCAGGAACCAAGTGGACAAAAAGGGGCTGCAGAGTGTGAGGTGGCCCCCTGGTTTCCATGGGAAGTTGTGGCTGGCTTGTGTCAAAGATTCCATGGCTCACAGGAAACTGAAACCTGATATCACAGGATGTGCAGGATCCGTGGTAACAAGGAGCATTATTTACTGTAGGTCCTTATCCATGGAAATAAGTGGAGAGAGGAATGTGCAGATAGGCTCTCTGAGGCCATCTCAGTGTTACCAGATATCACAACAGCACCTAATATTGACCTTTAATATTATTCCTTACACTGTGTTTTCTTCATTAACAAAAAGCTCAGTCGCAGGCCAGTTCATTGTCACAGGTGCACATGTTTGTATATAATACAGTGTATCTTCCTATCTCCTGTGCAAATTTATTTGGGTTTCATGAATAACAGTCAAGACTTGAATGAGAATATTACCAAATTTTATCTTCTCCAAGTGAAATTAAATCTTTTAAAAGACACATATTGAGACTGGTAAGAAATCCAGTTTCAGTTGATTTTGTGTAGGTTGGGAGAGAGCTACCCATTCTGTTTCCAGCACAAAGCACTTGCCACTCTCCCTGGACACTCAGAGATGGTGGCTCCCTACCATACATGCCACGCTGAGTCATGGGGCATCTTCTTCAGTCTTCAGAACCAAAGAGCTCCATCTTCCCTGGCAAGACATGGTCATTTGTGTCCATGGTCTTCCCAACCCACAGGCAATATCAAAGAACCAGAGGCCCTCCAGGCCCAGAATCCATAGTGCAGAAATTCCTACCAAGCCCTTCAACTCAGTGGGAGCCTACGGCCAAGAAAACAAAAAGTTTATACCACCTTATTGATTCCCCAACATACCACCTTTCCGTGATTCATTTTAGGCATTATGTGTAGGCATAAGGATTTACCAGTGTGTTTCAGAAACTTAATTTTTCTGCAAGGAAATAAGATGATTCAGATTCCCATGAAACCATCCTCTTGTTTTGTTGCCTTTCTGTGTTGGGATCTCTAGGTTTTTGTTTTGTTTTTTACATTATTTTATTGTTGCTCAATTACACTTGTCTTCATTTTCCCCCCACCACTCTTCCCCTCCCCAGTCAAACCCACCTCTGTCCCTTGCTTCCACCCTCCCCCTTGGTTTTATTTATGTGTCCTTTCTAGTAGTTCCTAAAAACCCTTCCCCACTCTGTCCCCTCCCCCTTACCCTCTGACTATCATTAGAGTGTGCTTAGTTTCAATGTCTCTGGTTATGTTTTGTTTGCTTTTTTCTTTTGTTGCTGATCTCTGGATTTATAGGAAAAAAAAAACTTCTGCACTCTGGTCACACAGGCCCCTCTTTCTGAACTTTACAGCAGACCAAGAATTCTTCTTCTGAAACCCCCACTCCATGCTATCCCTTCACAGCTCAGAGAAACACATAAGAGTCCCTGCAGGTTCACACAAAGGCCATGAGCCCTAGATTCCCACAGTGCTTGTCATCAGGAGCCCATGGGAATGTGGACATTATTTTGTCTTCTAGGAGCAAAACTCAGACAAATGCAAGATCTGCCAGGATGGACAAAAGCTCTTCCGCTGTGAAAATTGTCAGAGTTTCTTTCATGGGGACTGTCACCTCCCACCTGTGAACACAAAGAGGTTTTTGAGATGCAGCCTCCTGTCTCCTTGTATAGACCAATCCTCCTGCCATGTACCCTTCCCCTTTGGGGTTCATCCTTGTTTCCTAATGGGGACAGAGTGGGGTTGGAGGTACGGGGTCCAGCAGCATGATCCTGGGAGCTGTTGAAAGACATTGGCAACAAGAGGTTAATGTTCACCTTTCTCCTCTGGGGAGGAGGGGCCAGAGGCTGGGTTCTTGGCCAACACACTGCTACTGTCCTTTCCAGAACTTTCCCAGCACACACCCCTTTCCATGGGAGTAGTGATGCCTATTGTTTGTATTCTGGGCTTATTCAGAAAAGGAAGAAAACATGGCCTGTTTTCCTCATTTCACCACATTCCAACTGCATGATTAAAGCCTAAGTTCCCCATGAGTTAAGGTCCCATCTCTTGTGCTCAGATTGGTGGTCAGGGCTCCTTGTGCTCCCAGCAGCTCAGGTACGAAAAGGGGAGCCCACCAACCACCCTGACTCAACCTTTCATCCACTCACCCCCTGTAGTTACCCTCTATAGGTATCCCATGAGAATTCTGGAGACCCCTGAAGATGTCCCCTTCACCCCTAATCTGTGCCTACAGGCCATTCCTTAAAGAGAACAGTGACAGCTGTAGTGATGGTATCTGTTTCTGGGCCTTACCCTTTCTCACTTATATCCGACATCTCAGGAATGGTTGGAATTGTACCTTCTGCACAATAGAAAATACTTCCCGAAGTCTGCAGTGTTACAGGGAATCTGAGGTCCTGGAAAAGCACATGGGGCATGAGAAGTTGGTGAGTTGATTTTGACCCCAAACCTTTTCTGTTCTGCTCACATGTAAGAAGTCAGTCAGTCACAGGATGAGGGGGGAGGGTGTCAAAAGATGTCTCATCTTCTGAACGTGTCTCAGCCACACTGAAAACTCACCAGAAACTATTTGCAGGGGGAAAAAAGCACTCATTACCTGTTAGTGTCAAGAGCAATACCAGTTTGGGGAAATTTCCAGAAGAATGATGTGGGCTTGATTGCCTCTGGGCTCATTCTCTCCAAGCTGTTTTTCACTCACTGCCTCCTTCTTTTGCAGAAATGTGAGTTCCTGCTCTTAAAGGTATATCACCATTTAGAGAGCAACATTTTCCCAAATATTCCACGTGGAAATTATGTGAGTAACAATGAAAAAACATCAATACAGGCCACTATGATATTACCTGACCTTGACATGAGCACTTGTGGGATTTATGATCTGAAGCCCCTGGGAGGGAGATCATGAGCTACTTTATCATCACCTTGGATTTCTACTGGATTTGATGGGAATCCACAGAAGACATTGAACTCTGTCAAAACTCTCCTACTAATTGCTATTGATGTATTTTTCACCAGGTCACAAAGGCTTCTCAATACCTAGGGAAACTTAGGAAGTTGGACATAATCAAGAACAAACTAATCGAGGAAAAATACTGCAAAGTGAAAGATTTTAAGGAGGCCATGGACAAATTTTTTCAGGACCCCAGCGTAAGTGGCTCTCATGCATTTGTTGCATTTTCTTTCCTTGAGTCTCTCGTTTCCTGGTGCTAGGGACCATTTTTAGGGTTTCCCTCATATTTTATGATGAGCCAGGATGAGCAGGAGTTCAGGAAGTGAGTGGGTTTTTACATGAAGGATTTAAGCTCACCAAGGAGAAGAACTATGAGTCAGAAGGTGTGCCTGCATCCAGAACCCCTTGAGAGTTTCACTAAAGGCAACAGGTGCCCATTGAGAACAATCACATCCTTCTTCCTCCACACCTACAAAGGAGACTGCATCCTAAAGTCACATTATTCCTCTTACCTCTCCCCAATCATACTTAATGAGACTTCTCAGAAGTCCCAAACTGCAGTCTTTTGCAAGTGATTCCCCATATAGTTGAGAGGGTGACCAAAGGGGAATAGAAGTGTCAGTGTGAAAGGAAGATCACTGGTTGTACTTAGACATCTGTGATAGTTGATTGTTTCTAAGATCTTAGGTTACTTTTCTAACTCTCACTTAAAAAGACAACCCAAACCTAAGGAGTAAGAGTCCTCAAGAGTAGTAAAGAGTTCCCATTTCTATCTAGTCATCAAGAAGTAATCATGCTCTTAGGAAACAAGTTACTCTTAGCTGCGTGCGTTTTTAAACTTAACCTGGTTGAGAGTCCTGATCATTATCAATTACANAAGTGTCAGTGTGAAAGGAAGATCACTGGTTGTACTTAGACATCTGTGATATTTGATTGTTTCTAAGATCTTAGGTTACTTTTCTAACTCTCACTTAAAGAGACAACCCAAACCTAAGGAGTAAGAGTCCTCAAGAGTAGTAAAGAGTTCCCATTTCTATCTAGTCATCAAGAAGTAATCACGCTCTTAGGAAACAAGTTACTCTTAGCTGCGTGCGTTTTTAAACTTAACCTGGTTGAGAGTCCTGATCATTATCAATTACAAGCTGTCTAATGACAATGAAAATGAGTGCCATTATTTTTGTCTGTTTTTTCTTGTAGTGTGAGAAATTACACCTAAACCGGGAGGAATTTATGGAGAATTTCAAAGAGACCTTCTCTATTCAGGAAACAAAGTAGAACAGTGCACTGGTGCAGTGCATGCTGTTGGCACCTGAAACATCACACGGCTTTCTAGCAGAGGTCTTGTCCCCCAGCTGCAACGAGGTTGGCTGCCAACACAGCCTCTCCCCAATGTATTGCTTTGGGCCAGATAGAGCCAGATTCACCCTAAACATTGCATGTCTTCGGCCTGGGGGTTGGTACCCACCCCAAGGTTGAACCAACTATGTTCAGTGACTCATGTTTTCATGTCCCCAGGGACTGAGACTAGAGCTATTGTCCAGCTATGACCACATCCTTGCTTAGCTTTCCTGTCTGTGGTATCCTGCTTCTTTTACCACCCCGTCCCCCGAGATAATTCTCACAATAAATCATGTATTCAAGAGACTTATCCTCAGATGTTACTTTTGGGAGCCCACCTTAACATAATGGTTTTAGCAAACCAGCACTTAGGCATGGAGTTCTGAGTTGGACACTGTCTAGCCAGACAATTCCAGAAAGAAAATTGATAGTACCTGTGCTGCTCAAGCACTGTGATTCCAAAAACATTCACCTTCAGAAGCTGAATGTGATATAGGGGAAGATGTATACTACCTGACACAATTGTATAGCATTCACAAAGGGAGATATAGTAACCATAAGAACTGTATAATTTGGTCACTATTTATAAACACCACTAATGTGTTAAATATTGAGTACATGTGAGCCTTAAATGTATTGGTTATTACTTACAGCTAGAAGTCAGGCAGTAAGGAAGGCCTAGCACAACCCCTAATTTCAAGAATGATAAAAATTCAGAGAAGACTGAATTCTAAGCTCAGCATGGCCTCTTGAGTCAAAGTCAAGGCCCTGATAAAGAAAGCATGAAGCCCTGAGGCTCAGAATGCAGTTTTCTAGGCAGATGCACCTGAACACTGAACTCTAGACTCCTCTGATTTCATTGACTTAAAAGATGGTCTCTTATCTCTATTGGTACAGACTCCTATCGTAGTCCTCCTTTAGGACTATGCTCAGTTCTCTCAGCATAACTAAACTAGGAATATAAGAGATAAGACTGCTAGCTGAACAGTTCAGCAGAGCTGCAGGACTAGGAGATTTGTGTGGGACTGGATCCTGGGAAAGCAATGTTACAAGGTACCACTGATGGGCAGTGGAGGCTGCTGTTATCAGCACACTCTCCTGGGCCACAGAGACTAATTAGCCTGACAAGTTCCAAAGGCAATGTTTCTTGGTAGTTTTTAGTGGCTTTCTGTAAAGCACAGTGAACACTACATACAGTGAAAGAACAAATTCTAGACCTACCAGGGCCAGCAAAATGGAGTTGGGGCACTCACAACCCTTAGGAAGATGGCACGGCCCTACCCTCTACAGCTGGAAAACACATCCTTCAGGTGACTGTGCCCTCAGGAGACTTCAGAGACACCACCTTAATGAGCATAAGGAATGCACTGTTAAGAGGGCAACTGCATCCTTAAGATGCTCAGGTGGGACTGTAGGCTGGAATAATGTAGGAATTATGTACAGATATGGATTCCTTCATAGCAAAGGAAATGTTACCATTCCAGAGTAATTTAAGCTATGTGGAAGCACTAAATTATCAGAGAAAGATGAGTAATCTCCATAATGAGCAGCAAGCTTAGGATGACAACCCTGACTCATAGATGTCTAAGGAAGTAGCTCCTAGAAGATGGTGTTCTCACAGGCAAGACAGAGCAGCCAACAGGATAGTGCTTCATGTATTCCACCAAAAGATATTTTTAAAAGATGATCAGATGGTTCAGGTGCTACATGAAAGAAAAGGCAACATTCCTGGTCTACTTTACAGACCTCAGCCAATCCTTGCTGCAGAAGCTATTGTTCGAAATGAGGGCAGTTTTTATCAGAAAGGAGGGTGCAAATGTACACAGTAGTAGTTCCTCAAGTTCTTCAACAAAGGGGCCTATGGCCATTTATTCAAGCAACCATACTCAAAACAAAGAAAATATATAGAAATTTTAAAGGTTATTAATACAGTGTCCCAGTTCACATTTGGGGACTCAAAACACCACCTGTTAGAGTACACTTATGGAGGTAAGGTAATGTCCACCTAACATTGAGTCCACTTGATCCATTCAGCCATCCAAAAGTCATTTCCCAAGGTACAGTCAGGACACACATAGCAGTTGGGCAACCCTCTTTTAATCCTATCATTCCTTAACCTAGTCAATAACAATGACTGTCCTAGGAAAGGCCAGAGGGAAGGCTCTGAAACTGAAGTTTTCTTTAGTGAAAATACTAAGTTGAAAAGAATGTCATAATTTGGGTGGAGAGGGGAATGACAGAGGTTGATACCACCTGCAAAGGTTTAAGTTTCGAGTATTATAATCCCCATTACGTCTCCCTGTGATTCAGCAGTCTGGCTTAGGCACAAGCTAGGTGATTTCTGCCTACTTGATGACTAATAGAAACTCAAGCAAAAGTGGGGTTAATGGCACCCAGCACTCAGACCTTGGTGGACTGCATTTTTCATATAGCAGTTCCTAAAGAAAGAGCCCAACTAGTGGTTCTTCCCATCTGCAGAGTAGAGCCCCTCATACTATCTGGCCAGAGAGCTCAGTTGGCAGTTTTACCAGATTTCAATCCCAAGTCACACCATACCAGCCATGGAGTCCATTCTAGTACCCCGGCCAACTGGAAAACCATATGTGCAAGACCCACTCAATTGCTGAGTGTTGCCTCAGTCCTGGCTGTTTAAAATGCTTGGCCAGATAACCCTGGCAGCTACACCAGCAAGCCTATGGTTCAGGTGATATATGGAGCCAGATTTATAACTCCGTCTAACAAGAGAGCCCACCCTACAATGCTATCCTTTTGACTCACACAGCCTGTGGTCTCACCCATTCAGGGAGCTTACCCAGTAAACTTACTCAAGCACAGAGTGTACTTTATAACCCACCCAGTGGGAGAACAAGGAGAGTGATGCTGCCCAGTTGTGGAATCATCCCTATCCCCACTCTTCATCCACCTACATCATGCAGTTGGAGGCCCTACCAAGTCAGAGAATCTGGTCAGTTACCATGTCCAACAGCAGATCACAGCCAGTGATTTTATTTATTGTGAAGCCAAGCCTGTAACACTGCCAGCTACAGGAAACAACATTTGGCCTCACAAGATCTCAGGTCACATTCTCATTCTCTGTATGATTGTGAAACTCTTCTTGTTGCTCCAGCTGAACAGGAAGTCCATCCAGAGACAACATCAGACTAGAGAAAATATTCTGAAACTTTCCCCACACGGGAGCCATTGCCCAACATAGCCTGTAACCCTGACACATTGCAGAATCCCACTAGTGGAACCTCCATACCCCAAAATACAGCCTGAAACATCACCCAACAAGAGGTGATGGCAGGGCTCAGCAAGTGGACCCATCAAGCCCCAGAGAACAGTCAGGAGCCTGACCTGATCAGGAAGCCCAACCAGCACACCCAGCAAACCACACAACTCAGCCAGCATCCAACCAGTAAACTCAGAACACAGGCATTCACTTTTCTAACATAGATGTTGACAACATGCCCCAGACCCCCATGAATGGATGACATCAAACTAGAAAGCTTCCAAACAATAACAAAATAATCAACAAAATGAAAAGGCAGTTTAGAAAATGGGAGAGATTACTTGCAGACCAATATTTCACTAAAAAAGTATTTCCAACCAATTTTTGTAATGGCTCAACAAATTGCTTTCAAGGGTTTAATTCCCCAAAGAGAGCCTGGTTGGCAGGCTTCTTGATGGGACAGCATCTGAATTAACAGCACCCCCCCCATTCCTGCACACAAAGTGTATGTGTTGTCCACCCAGTGAAATCTGTGTCTTTGAAAGAGGGCAGTCGGAAAGATGGCCATGGGAACCACAACCAACTGAGGACACCACCAAGATATCATAGAGTGGGCCATGCTGGCTAAGAGGAGACATAGGACAGTCCCAGGCCAGTCATATGGACCATAGATCCTGGCACTATTTCAGTGGAACAGCTTGACTGTGTTTCGATTGCCCTGTGCTCTAGAGATAATGGGTGAATTTGTCATCATGCTAGAAGAGAGGGTGTCTAACCCACTCCACTGAACAGCTGAGAACAAGGAAGGCTACTAAGCTGTCATACTTGTCTGTCCCATTTACCTAGTCTCGGAGGTGGGCTGTTTGTTGGGGAGATCTGCTGTGGTCTTACCTGAGGACCTGGAGCTCCCCAGGACCTAGGGCTTTAGGTAACCACCCATGACCCGAACCTCCCAGAGGAAAACCTCTGGGCCTCAGCTCACACACTGCTCTGCTTTGCTGGAGAGAAGTGCCATTTGTTGAGGAGACCCAATATTCTCCTATTGTCTCTGTGTAAAGTGGGTGGGGAGATTTCCCAGCAAGGCTTCACAGGGCCCATGTCAGAGTTCAGGGACTGCATAAATAAACCATTAATTTAAAAAAAAGATTTGAGAGACTTCCGCCAAGATGGAGGCATAGGTGGAAACACTGTGCCTTCTCCCACAACCAAGTTTGAATACAACAAAGGTTTGGAGAAACAAAGACACAACCAACGAACAGAAAATTGAATTATACGGAAGTCCGACTACATCTAACCGATCAACGGGACAGTAAGAGGGGCGGAGCCAGCAGCGAGCAGGGTCGGGCAGGACAGGGCCCCCGACCCAGGCACGCAGGCAGACGGGAACCAGTTGGGGTGCGGGGCAGACCTCGGGCGCATATTCGCGCACAGAAAGACAGACCACACAGGCCCCAGGGGGCGAGGGCTGACGGCAGTGGCACACTCGCGTGCAGTGGGACGAAACGCGTGGGCCCGGTGACGGCAGCAACTGCGGCACCGGTGAGGGCCGTGGCGGCAGGTGGCGGACGAGATACTGTAGTCCCTCTTTGACCCCGTTCCGCATACAGCGTCACAACCCAGCGACTTAGTTGCCCTGCAATACCAGTGAGAGCCATTGTCCCTCTTTGACCCCGCCCCCACATACAGCGTCACGACCCAGCGACTTAGTTGCCCTGTTCTAGTGAACACTTTAGGGCTCTGATCCTGCTATGGAACAGGCACGAACAACCCAAAGGATGGCGCAAGAAGAACTCAAAGTCCCAGAGCCAATAACTCTAAGTGACCGAGAAATTGCCAGCCTCTCAGAAGCACAATTCAAGACACTATTTATCAGGATGCTCACAGAACTGGTAGATTATAGTCACAAATTAGAGGAACAAAGTCACAAATTAGAGGAACATATGAAGGCTAAACTAATTGAAATGAAGGGAGATGCACAGGAAACCAATAGTGATGGAAAGGAAACTGGGACTCAAATCAATGGAATGGACCAGAAGGAAGAACAAAACATCCCACCAGAAAGGAATGAAGAAATGAGAATTCAAAAAAATGAGGAGAGGCTTAGGAACCTCCA